>NC_056728.1:120835945-121135945 GCF_019279795.1 Protopterus annectens | reverse complement strand
CCCAGATTCAGTGCCTAACTTTTGGTTAAAAGTATTAACATCTTTGCATGAAGACCTAGCCATGAGTAAGAACTATTTATATGTGCACCCCGAACAGACACCAGTCTGGCTAACAACAGGTAAAACAATGCTCCTGTTTAACAGTGAACCTGCAAGCTACCCCAAAAATTATAGACCAATAACTTGCCTTCTGACAACGTATAAACTATACAAGGGAATTAATGCTGACAGAGTTTATAGTCATTTAGAAGAAAACTCAATTATGGCAGTAGAACAAGAGGGCAATAAAAGAAAGTCATGTGGAAAAAAATGATCATTTGTTTTTAAATAAAGTCATAGTGGAGAACTGTAAAAAGGGGAATAATCTAAGTATGGCATGAATTGACTACAAAAAAGCATTTGATAGTATCCCACATTCATGGATAAAAGAGTGCTTAAAAATGTATAAGATACATCCTACACTGATCGACTACATTACAGTGACCATGAAACAATGGCAGACCAGTTTGCAATTAAACCATGATGAAGGACAAATTATTATCCCAGGGATAAAAATTCAAAGGGGATATTCCAGGGTGACTCTCTGTCACCGTTGCAGTTCTGCCTTGCCCTTAAACTATTAAGCTGTTTACTTAACAGCTTAGGCCATGGCTATAATTTGACTCCTAGAAAATAACAAAGTCTAAATACTTCTCATCTTCTATTTGTCGATGATTTAAAACTGTATAGCTCATCAGATGAGGAACTGAAAGCACAGCTGCAGTTTGTCAAAACTTTTTCAGATGATATCAGAATGTCATTTGGTTTTGATAAATGTGCAAAAGCAACCTTTAAAGCAGGAAAACTGCAGCACCAGGAAAACATCAGTTTGGGATAAGAATGTGATATAAATGAACTTGAGCAAGAGGGAGTGTATAAATACTTGGGAACTTATGAAGGATCAGCAATAAAACACAAACAAATGTGAGAAAAACTATGTAAGGAATATTTTAGAAGACTTAAATTAATCCTGAAAACAGCATTGACGTCTAGGAACAAAATCCAAGCTATAAACCAATTTGCTCTTCCTGTCGTAACTTACAGTTTTGGAGTGATTGATTGGCCCCAAAATGTGTTGGATAAATTAGATATTAAAACAAGAAGGATGCTTCATGCTCACCAAATGATTTATAAAAATCAGTGCATACCAAGATTATATATTCCCTGTTCCAAAGGAGGCATGGGCTCCCTTGAAATTGATTAGATATATAGATCTGCAACCGTGGGACTCCACACATATTCGCTGACCTCACAAGACCCAAATGTAGTGAAAGTTTTGAAACATGAGGAGAATAAATCTAAGATGACTTCTCTGCTTAATCTAACAGAAGCTTATCGGCATCAAGCAGGAAAGGAAATCAAACCAGAAGGAGATAAAACCAGGTAGCAACTGAATGTGTCAAAAAACAAAAGAAAGAATATAACGCGAAGGATCAGATGAAAAGGCAAACAATGTGGAAAATGCATAAATACAGTTGCAAGTATAGAAAACCTCTGGAAGAACCTCAATTTGATAAGGAATGAATGCAGGAATGGTTAAGGAGAGGTAAATTCAAACCAAAAGATGAAAGATTAATATTGGCGGCACAAGATAGTGGGCTACATACACATTGGTTTATAAAGTCCATTGAACATGTGCGAGAAACAGACAAATGTAGGTTTTGTAAAACTGAACTGGAAACAGTTGCACATCTCATTGCTGGTTGTGACATACTAATGGCAGAAGGACTGTATACTGAAAAGCATAATAATGTGGCGAGACTATTGCACTGGGGATTATGCAAACATTATGGTTTTGAAGTGGCTGAGAAACACTGGAAACATGAGGCACATACAAAATGATGAAGTCTACATTACATGGGATCATCCATTACCAACAATTCAAAAGATAGATGCTAGAAAACCAGATATAGTAGTCCAAGAAAAGAAGACAAGAGTAGCATTCATCATTGAAATCGCCACACCCAGTGACTACAGTGTCCTGCATACAGAGAGATACAAGGTTATAAAATATCAGCATCTGCAAGCAGAAATGAAAACAATGTGGAAGAAGGATACTCAGATAGTTCCGATAATAATAGCAGCAACGGGTCTTATAAAAAGGAGTCTACAATCATATTTAGATACGCTACCAATATATGTAATTCTGTACAAACTGCAGAAGGAGTCATTACTGGGCACATTGCGGGTGCTGCAAAGTGCACTTTTGGCTCACATCAAACAATGAAACAATACTAATTTCATGAACCTTGATTGTACTTTGCCTTAGGAATGGGGTCCATCCCTGTCATGGTATTAGAAACCCAAAAGATTTGGAGAAATTAAAAAGAAAAAAGCATATTTAAGTAACTCCATAATATTTGGCAAGACCACACATTTCTCTAATGTATGCTTGCTTCTATTAACACTAGAAAAGGACTTAATGAATGTAATTTTTACATTCATCTGGGGGGCGGTCAAGACTAAACCCAGTGAAAAGAGGTATGCTTTATGTAAGTAGCAAAGAAGGAGGGTTTAGTTTGATACACCCAATTCTATACGTTTTCTTTGCTAAACTTGTATAAAATTTTTGTAAGTATGAAAAATAAGGAAAGGTTACTAACAAGAATTATAGAAGAGAAACTTAAACAATTTGGGAAAAGCTAGAATGTAGTTTATTGTATGGACATAAAATTATATCAAGAAAAAAATGCCACTATGGAAAATTGATATAAGTAAGATAGAAAAAAAGACAGATATGGTATGAGTATGTTATGGAAAATTTTTATTATGTTTACCCATGGAGACAAATAAGTGAAGAAAAAAACAAAGCAGTAAAAAATGAGAATTAATAAATAAAAGAAACATGTAGAATGTGCAGATTTATTTATGGAGGTATCAATAAGCAAACTACTGGGTAATGCAAAAATGCCATATAAAACAATAAAAGATGGAATTTGTATACATTGTGGCAAATTAGAGACAACCGAACATGTTTTTATAAAGTGTAAAAGGATACTTAAATTGTGAAAAGAGATACGTGATAAAGGATATTTAAAAGAATTGAGAAATATTGAATGTATTAACATGGACATAATTGAATATGGACATTATGAAAATGTAAAATAAAATGACATAAACAAACTGGATGTGCAATGTTTTGCATAATATGGATAATACGGAATGAAAGAATTAATGAAGTAAAATATAATGGAAAGTGGTCATTACCAGCGATTTTGAAAAAAAGTAAAATATTGGTTATGAAGAAAGGAGTGGGGGGGTAAAAACTTGAAAATTTAATATAAATATATGTACTAATCATGTTATAAATATTATAAATAATGTAAATATGTTATGAAAGGTTGTATATAATATGTATATATTTGAATATAATAATAAAGAAGCCTACTATTTTCACTAGATGCCATGGGATCTTTTACAGCTGAGTTATAACCAACTCAGGCAGATGAGGCATTGGTTTAAAATCTCATCGAAAGTACAACACTCTGAGGAGTGCAGCATCCCCTTATGCTGCATTGCAGTTTCATCAGTCCATATGCCTGGTGTGAGAATAAAACCCACAGCTTTCTACACCAAAGGTGATTGTGTTACCTCTTGCTCCACATACAATGCAATACTTATATAAATTTATACCAAATACTGTTATTCTGAAATATTGTTGTGAGTTATATAAAACTGCAAATGAATCAATGCTGGAGGGCAGAATAAGCATTAAGTTAGGGATGTTTGTTTTTAATAACAATACAGCTACTAATTTATTTTCATCAAATAAATTATGTTGTTACTCACTCTTTCCTGGTATCTCCTCAACAAATTTTATGTTAATAAAGTCAGATATACATACATCCACAGTGTTATCAAAAGTACTTTATAAGAATATTTATTTTGATGTAAGCAAATACACTTTTAAATATATTGTGAAAAAAGTTGGTATGACAAAGTGTGTGTGATAATTCATAAAAGGTTTGTTTTGTTTGCATATGTTATGCAAATGTAGTTCATAAATATAGGTTTGTGCCTGAAGAATCACCTAATAAAATGAAATTGTATTGAACTAGAAAAGTCAACATTTAGAGAGTAAGGCTAAGGGAGAGAAATACTTTGATATGTAAGGATACAGTTAGTTATTTGCACATACTGGACCATAGCTTAATGACAGTGCTGCTGTTGTGTCTCTCAGTCAAATAATGTGGAATAAAGTGATAACTGCAGTGTCTAAAAGTATTTTAAACAGACATTACCCTTACCCAATAAACAACAGAAAGCTGGAATTGCATATCACAAAAAATACCTTATAGAGATGACTCGAAGAATATAATTCCCAATTAGAATAAGAGAATGATAAAAACAATATACTGACCACCAAAGCAACACATTTAGAACACCCAAAGGTTGTTCAATTAAAGAATACATATTTTAGTTAAAGTATTCAGATAATATAATGACCATCCAAGCAGTAAATTTAAAATACCCCAAGGATGTTCAATACAGAATAAATATTTTAGTTAGAGTACTCAGGTATTATATCCTAGCAGAACAACCTATTCACCTACTAATCCTATGCTATCTCAGACCATAAAAGATGTGACCAGGTATACTTTTAAAAACAACAAAGAGGATGATTGAGCCAATGTACAGATTTGACACACCAACAGTGGATATATCAAGGATAGATATGGATATGTTGAGCAAAATGTCAGAATGCACAGTCCTCTATGCCAAGGCATGGAGACCTCCCCAAAATTTCTCAAAATCCTGACTAGAACCACGGAGCATGTGTGGTGTCAAAAGAGCTGACAAGTAGTGATCTTTGGTATGAATACTGTGCGATATGGGAGAAAAGCATTAACAATGGAATTTCACAAGAGTCTGCACATGTTCATGCTCTCTTTATTGTATTTATCACTGGCCTGTTATTTGGCATTACTTAATTAAAATGTTATTTGCTGATCATACTGTATAAGCTGAATTCATGTAATTATTAAAGAAGTTAAAGGGAATGTGCTAATAATCTCTGTAGCCATTTTTTAAGGCTGGCCTTACAATCTGAATATCACTGAAAATGTTACTCAATTTAAATATTTGAGGGCAGGGTGTTGTTATATTTAAATTAGCACTTTTGTGATCAACACACAAAAACTACACACATACATCTATATATCTGAAGTTTTTTTTAAAGTTTAAAGGTGCCAGAATATGGTCTTCTGTGGCTATTATATTTGTTAACATTCACATGAACCATTGGTAAATTCAATATGTATCAGCTATTTAAATCCTTTTTTGAAACATGTTAAACTGTTTAAAAGAGGTTTCTTAAAGATCAAGTGATAAAATGGTTTGGCAATATTGCTCCTTTGATTGCATTTATGGAACATATACACATAACTGGTATTTGTTTCAGTTTCAGGTAGGATGTAACAAAAAATCCTACTTAGATAATTAACTTGTGAAAACAAAAAGATTATCACCCTATACAGAAATGTGGCAAAGCTTGATAGCTGTGTGATTTCTGCCATTTATTTATTTATTTGTTTATTTATTTATTTATTTATTTATTTCCAATTTGATGATCAAGGAAATCCACTGGGCTCAGGGATCCCATTTTCAGTGAAGGCCCGGGGAGAAAAGCTCCACAATACAAAATACAAGTCAAAATGCAAGAATGAAACAACAAAATACCATATACAAATACATATCTAAGACACAGAAAACTATTACAATATTCACATAAGAAAAATATCTACAATATTCACATGAGAAAAACAATTGTAGTTGTGGTGATTGAGAACAGTTATAAGACTGAACAAGCTTAAAATTGCCTAGATGAACAACTGAGGTAAGAGAGCTAGGTTGGAAGAATGCAAGTACATTTATTTCCATTTAGAAGAGGGGTAGGTCTGAAGCTGTGTTTTAAAGATATCTATGTTCTGCATTGTCCTTAGGGAGGAAGGAAGAGAGTTCCATTTCTTGGCTAGGGAAAATGAGAGGAGAAGTTGACCTGGAGGATGGTTGGGTTTTTGGACACTAATTAGGTTTGGTGTTCAGATCTGAGAGTTCTATTTGGGATGTTGGGAGGGGGTAGGATGTTTGTGTCACTCCAAACACATGTACTTACACATGGTGAAATCATACCTGATGATACTGTGAAGAAATACCAGAGAAGATACTGATTATTCTCAAGCTATACTGAATTGTATCATATATTCCTTCATTTTATTTATTTATTTTATTTTATTTTATTTTACATTTGTTGACCGGGGTAGTCTAACTGGATACATGTCCATTTTCAGTAGAGGCCCGGGGAGAAAAGCTCCATAGAGGGTAGATTATGACAAAAACATCAGGAGATAAGAATACAAGGTATTACATTCAAAGTCACATGAGCAATTACAAGGGTTATACAGATAATAAAAATAGGTAAAACATTCTTAGGTTGTTGGAGTATCCTAAACTGCAAATGAAGACCATTGAATTATGGATTGGATGGATATTGGTAGTAGTGGGCTGTTGGCTATTAATCAGGATTAGAGCATGGGCATAACCAATCAGATTTTAGTAGATCTTTGAGTTGTTTTTTTGAATTGGTTGAGTGAGGTCTCGTGTCTTAGGTTGTTTGGGAGGGCATTCCAGAAGCCCAAATAGGGCTTCCTAAACTGAGTTCATAATGGTTAGAATAACATTATGACTAATACCCACATTAATCTTAATTGGTGAATAGACAGAAAGTGTTACTTTAACCAAATAGGGCTTCCTAAACTGAGTTCAGAATTAAATATCATGCAGTTATACCCAGTGGTCAAAACTAATATACAGCCCTTCAAGACTAGAGGTGGTGGGTGAATGTATTCTTGGACCCTTTTCAACCATGACCTGGGCGCAAAAGCATATAATTACAGTGAATGTTACACAGAACTAGATAAGATTGCTTGGTACTTAGTACATGGAAAAAGTGTAGAATATCACATCGATTACCCAGAAGCAGATAAGAATGTGTAGTACACAGTGCATAAATGAAAGTAGACTGCCACTTTGATTTATATACAGTACGCTGTAGAAAGCTACAAAATAAACAGAAATACAGTGTGTGAGACCTCAAAGCTGCCACTCCATTACATTCTGAAAAACATTTTTTTGTACAGTTATGTTAACAAAATAATGTTGGAACACAGAGTACCTAATTCTATATCCTAAATGCGGAAAACATTCAAACCACCTAACCAAAAAGGATCTTTAAAGTCCATTTAAAGAAAAAATGCTCTTGATGACTGTATTTACATATGTATAATGACATTTGACATTTCCATTTGAAAGGCATTGTACAAGAGTAGAGTGAGTCATGCATAATTAGTAGAGCAGTAGCATCAGATAGAGTGGATAGCCTTTACTGATGACACAGGGAAACTTGTTGGTATCTTTTAGATGGTCACCTAGTTTTTACGAAAATATTTAAACTGAGTCATTTTCCTAAGAGAGAATGGTAGATGATTTCACTCAGAAGGGACTATTCTCTCAGAGGGCTTGGCAGAAGAGGGGATAGTTCACAGTAAGGGTGTTATCACCTTGGCTACAAAGCGATTATGTGAATCTGTAGTTTATTCCCATGTGAGGATAGTAATTGATCATGTAGTATCTTGAAGGTCAGTGGAAAGCAGAAGTTTAGATTGTGCAGTGGTTCATAACCATTTGGCTTTATGAACAGATGTTCCTGCTGTAGGAAAAGGAACATTAATTTACAAAGTCTGTTTATTGTGATTTAGATGAAGTTAGTGTTTTGTGAGGGATGAAGTATTATAACTAGAATATTATTATTTGATTTTGTGTTCCACTTGGCCTCTGGACTAAGGTGATTAACAGACTGAGTAGATGACTTTTATCTCATTATTAACACTTTTACAACCATGTGGGTATGCATGCAGAAGGAGAAGGTGGGGATAGACCCAGGCCTACATTTAACTTTGTGATTACAAGAGTCTTAATACATAATAGATTGGAAGAAAATATTTTTTGTTGTGCGCTAGACATCATGTCAGCAGTTTTGGAAAGACTGAGAGTTAAGAATATTTTCAGTAAGCCACTGACAGTGCAGATATAAATCTTCTTGTACACATATTTGTATTTTTATAGTGCAGACGAAGATAGTCCAGATTTGTGAAGTACAATATTGCCAGCACAAAGAGTGATATTTATTGCTGGAATGATGAACATAATGTCATTTATAAGTAGGGATAATAGATGGGACCAAGAATAAATCGTTGGGGAAAGCCAGAAGTAAAGGTTCCCTTATTAGTAACTCTGGTGCCTGTTTGTACTTTAACATTCTTGTTGGATAGGCTGTTACCTAACCAGACAGAATATTTTAGCTAAAGTGTATGATCTTTAATTTGGTCAGAAGGATTTGATGACTGAAGCTGACAAATGCCTGGCTTATGTCAGTAGATATGATGCCTAAAACACAGCAATCTTCCACTGAAGTGAGGGCTTTTTCTGTTACTGTAAATATAGTAGTCCGATTGTTATGTCCATTCCAATCCATAGTGGGAGTCAGATGAAAGACTTAATTTGCTGAGATGCTCAAAAGTTCATTATAAAGAAGTTTCTCAAACATCTAGTGTGTAATGGGTGGAAATGGTGCAAAAGTCTATAGTGGAGGAGAGTGAAGGTTTTTGGGGAAAGGAATTAAGAGAGTGAACTAAAAGTAAATACTTCTAGTTAAAGAGGACAGGTTAAAGATATGAGCAAGTGGTTTACAGAGAAGACATGGTGAGAGAAAGATGGATGGATACTGTTATGATGGGTATTAACTTTGGTGTCCAGTTTATCAATACTTTTTCTGACTTCTTTAGATGCAAGTTCCTTGAAGTTGAAGGTAGGGCTATATGGCTAGGAAAGTAGAGATATGAAATTAGATGGCGTGAATATATTTGAAACTCCAGTGATTTCCTAAGGTTTGGGGTAAGATGGGGCTAACAAACTTTCAAAACCATTTTATGAATTCATGAAGGTCTACCTTTTTCATAGAAGGCGGGTTTAAGCAGAACATTCCCATTGAGTCCAGGAATCTTATCTGCCTGGGCCAAGTAGATAAGATTCCTAGACTCAATGGGAATGTTCCTCTTAAATCTGCCCTCTGAGGGCGTAGATTATCCCGACGATAATGATTGGGTATCAGCTTTTTAAATGTTTGAGAATACTTTGTTTTTAATAGATCTGAAGAAGCGTTCATTACAACGCAAAAGCACTCATCTTTTTTATTTTTATTTTGTTTCTATTAGAGTATATGATTCTGACCATGGCAGTTGGCCTGTATATTATTTTTGTCATTTACTACTGTGTACAAGACCAACTCTCAGCAGCTGTCGGTGTTATAATTCCTTTTGCTTGTTCATCGAAGGATTAGAGATACAGCACCTAGTACTTTCAAAGTTTGCAATGTCTTTTATAACATTCCAAAATTGTTTGGATTATGAGGTCATAGATGTTAGTTCATATCACAAATAGAGGGTTAATTTCTTCTTTAAGTTTGTATCTTTGCCTTAGTGTACAGAAGTTTTTTATAAAGTCATCAATACATTTTTAAAAAGTTAACATCGTTAAATAATGGATGTGAATAGAGAATAGTCTCTTCAAGTGATTTAATAAATAATTAGACTATAGGGAATGTTATTGGCAAGTGTATTTGAATTCCACAGTAGCTCCCAGCCTTAATAATCATTTAAATTTTAAAGCATTTATTAAGTAGAAGAGGGTAAAACATTAATTTCACTTGTTATGTTTTAATATCTGACATTTTGTTTTATTTTAAATTTGTCTTAATATGATTTGCCAGTCTGATGAAGTCTTTCTTGAATGACAAAAGTGCTTACTGGTGTAATAAAGTGGAACATTTCAGTGTGGCTTAGTTGTATTCCTTTTTTTGTGACAGAATTTTCTGACTTATTCTATGACTTTAGTTTATTTTCATTTTTTTCTGTTAATCAAACCAGGAGGGGTGTACAAAATTGCAGTAAAACAGCCATATGTAAAACATTTTTCTCTGAGATTGTGGATACACAAAAGCAGTGATAAATGTTAGGACAACACAGTGTACAGACCTAGAATGAAGAAAGAAGTAGGTGATTAATGTAACTAGCAGTGAGTAATGGCAGCACAACTGATAAGCAGCACAATGTTTATGTTGGTAATTGAAAGGAATAAGAAAAAAAGGATAACACAGCAAAAAGGAACAGAAGGAAGGAAGAAAGGAAATTACATGACAATAAAGAATAAAGTAGTCAAAGCCAAAAAATGGTGAGTGGTATATTACATAGTAAGGAGTAAAAGTGGAACAAGACAGCATATCATTGAAAGAAGTAGTACAGACAGCAGGAGAAGTATGAATGTAGACATGCCACGTTAACATAAGAGCCATTCTATGTTGAAACGTCTGTAAACTACAGGATATCATCGGAATGTACTCTGCATTATAGACAGGTCTATACAACATTCAGTATGATGACATAATCAATGTTTATAAGTGAACTTGATGTAAAACATCAGCTTACAAACTGATGCAGAGCATATAATGCAGCAGTTGAATATATGTATTCAGTAAATGGATCAGAGCAGTGCAATATCAGATTAGAATCAGAATACAAATATAAAAAAGCAGCTATTATCTTTGTAAAATAGAACTAGGGGTCATCACTCATTGCCAGTCCATTTACTGCTAAAATGTATTACTATATATGTCAGTCCTAATAGCTACATTCATTGACAGATAGTTGCTTGCAAGGACATAAAATAGTATATACCAAGAAGTACCTCATGACACTTCAGCACAGAGTTAAGGGGGAATGTGAGTCTATGCACACAGTACTATAAAGATAAGTACAAATGCAAATAAATCAGTGTGTAGTGAAACAAATGAAAGGTGGTCAAAGGAAGGTTGCTAACAAAGAGGGGGATCCTACAATAAAGCAGATTGATGCTAAGCCCAGCACTGCTAATTGAAGAAAATATATGGAAGGTTCCACAACCCAGCCAGTGGCTCAGCAGGAGCCAGGCAATGCATGCATAAGACAGTTGAGTCAAGCAGTTCAATGATGTAATTGGGTGAGAACTGGGAAGAGTTCTATAAATTAAAGATTAAGGATATATATGATTGAGCAACATGCCAGTAGCAGGATACAGCAAAAACCTCAAGGACCAGTAGCAGTTTTGTGCAGAAAAAATGTGTTTTATATAAAACAGTTGCAATAACACAAAGAACTGAGATGTAGTCACACTCCAGCAGGCAACACTGCAGTACTAAGAATGCCTTCAGGGGAGAGATGAGATGAAGAAAATGACAAATTGGCAACTACATGCAGTCTAACTACAGGTCAAGTTAGAGGATGAACCACAACATAATGATGTAGCTCCTGAGATGAGGAACTTTAATGGGGAAAACTGTTACACCCAGTGCTTTATTTAAATGAAGCAAATGTCTGTACTGTTAAGCCTGCCACTGGCCAGGGTATCTGAAAAAGATGCCAAAACAAACAGTCATCTAGTAAAAAAACAAAATACAAAGAAGGAAGAGAACTACGGGGTCACCATGCAGAGTCAGACCCCACCCTCCCCAAGGGAACCTTTGAGCAATGTGCTACCAGTGTAGCTGTAATAGCTATCTCTGGGTCTTTGAAGTTATTTATAACACAATTCTACAAAGCAGCAGTAGCATAGCTATACAGAAAACAAACTTTTTTTTTCCAATGAAGGTAGAAACACACTGATAGTAGTAAACACCAGGGCAATAGATTGTGCAAGCGTATTGGTCTTTATTACTATTCAAAAACTAAGTCTACAAAACAGCAGAAGATCACCCATAGATAAAACAGGTTGTGTTTTCACAAATCAGGGAGTTCACACTGCATCAACAGTAAATATCAGGAAAATAGACTATGTACACTAATGGCTCTTTGATAATATTTAAAGCTGGAATTACAACATGTCACTGAAACACTCATATTTAGAAACTACTAGTTTTTTGTTCCAGACAGAGTTGACACCACTAGCAAAGGTAAATGTCAGGACAACAGAGTGCGCAAACGTATGGTTATTGATGTTTTTCAAAACAGATGCCTATGAAACAACAGAACATCTACTTGTGACACAGGTTGCTTTTTCTTACAGAGGGTTGGAATAATCTAGCAGTATTAAATGCCAGGACAACAGAGTGTGCAGACCTCAGATCTTTTATGTTTTTTTTTTTTAAATGGGAGTCTGCAAAATGGTAGAACAGCCATATGAAAAGCAGGTAGTTTTTCTTTAGAGGGTGGACACACACACACACAAACACACACACACACACACACACACACACACACACACACACACACACACACACACACACACACACACACACACACACACACACACACACACACACACACACACACAGTCAGTGTTAAACATGAGGTAAACAAAATGTACATACCCATGTGTATTTTTATTGAAAGCAAGAGTTCACAAAATAGCAGGAGTGTGTAAAATATGTTGTTTTTTCCAGAGAGGGTGGGCACACAGCAGCAATGGTAAATATCAAGACAAAAGAATATACAGAACTATGGGCCTTTGAGTTGGTTCAAAATAGGAGTCCACAGAACTGCAGAACCACCATATGTATTGTCTCTTCCCAGAGGGGGTTGGCACAACTTTGCAATGGTAAATGTGAAGTTAGCAGAATGTGTAGACCTATGGGACTTTGATGTTTTTCAGAACAGGAATCCACAACATGGCAAGGGAAAGGCCATATATAAAATTTGTTATTTTTCCCCCCAGAGAGTGTGGGTACACACCAGCAATTGTAAACATCAGAACAATAGACTGAGGATCTCAGTCAACTCAATGCAGGGTCCCTGGTAGAGAAGTAAAGGAGGTATTTTACCCTGTGCAGGATTGTTGGATGCTATAGCATATCTTGGCAACTATGGGACACAATGCTTATGAAGCTCACTATGTACAGGGCAGCAGTCTATTAAGACTGCATGGGCACATACACATACACATACACTGACACATTATATACACACTTATGGGCAGTTTGGAAGCTTCATATTCAGCCTACTGCATGAGTTTGGTAGGAGGCAAGAAAATGAAACACTTGGAGAAAACCCACCTGGACAGCATGCCACACAGAAGGCACCCAGCCAACAATCAAACTGAACAATCTCTTTATGTCAGGCAGCAATACTATTCATTGCACCAGAAGCCATCCATCAGCTGTACAACTGTTATGTATTGTGTATTATACATTGGAAGAACTTTGTATATTTAATCATTGCATGTGCATTTGCCTAATATTGAACATTCAGTACTGCATATTTCATAATATAATCCATTATATAGTAATCAATAATTACGGTAATATAATTCACAAAAAGCAATACTGAAAATGCAAAATTAGCAAATCCACTGCCTAAATATCTTTAGACATATGTGACAATACTATCTACATAATGTTGTCTACTTTTGTTATAATCTTGTTAATAAAAAGATTAATAATTATGAGTTTTCATATATCATATTTACTTTCATCCTTCACTTTAAAATTCAAACCATAATATAGAGTATCACAATTATCTATAAATATCAATGATGAATATCATGTATGTCTTGTATAGTGCACTAAATATATATACTATGTGTGTATATTGAATAAAATATAAAATATATACAAATTTGACTTTTAACATTCTCCTATGTTCTAAAATACTAGCTCAATGCTAAAAACGGTTTTAAACTAATATAATCATTAATTTCCACCTCTATCACTAATCTCTACCTGGTCTATAATGGCAATTATCTAAAATGTGTTTACATAATGTATTTTATCCTGTACATGTGCTCATATATCCATGGTGTTGATAATATTATCTAACCTAATTTTTTGTGTAGTATTGATATATGTACATTGTTTTGATTAATGGCCAGTGTTTTTTGAGAATTTCAGTTATAACACTGGCATAGGGATTAAATCTAATCACACATACTTTTCTGTCCCATTCATTACTCATATTACGCTGTGGCACAATGCTAATCCCCAGTAATGGTATGTATTTATGTCCCCATTGGAATAACATTCTCTAGCATAGTCTTTGGATAACCTCGATCCTGAAATAATTTCGAGACTACTTCTAACTCACTATTCATGCTTTCCAAAGTGGATGACATTTGTATTACTAATCCAAGTGTCCAAATATGCAATGCCTTTTTATCATGTTGGAAGTGAATCTCAAAAATCTGTCGTGTTGTTGAGGTAATCTATGAAAGTTGGTATCACATCTGTGGGTCCTATCCAAATGATAAAGACATCATCCAAAAATCTGGTGTATAACCTGATGTAATTGATACTTGTTCGTAATTTCCTGATTCTTGTGTTTAACATCCTACAAATCATTGTAAACCAAATTTTAACCCCATTTTCACATAGGCTGCAACCTGGGCATTCATATCTTAGGAATGTATGTACTTTTTTTTTTAGATCTATTTTTTTTATTTTTTTCTTCTTAGTTGGAATCTTAAATCAATTGAGCTAAATTCAAACTTCTACTTTCTAGCTTAATTTCTTTAATAAGATATAATATATTAAATATATGTGGGGGGATATTACTTTCTTTCCCTTAAGAGGATATTATAATATCATCTAACTTACTTATGTCAGAGTAATTGTACACATTAAACCCTTGATAACATCTAGATCTATACCTGTATTGGTTGTTGGTGAATTTGGTAGAATTATATATATGTGCTGGATAGGTGTTTTATCCATACCTTTGGAAGAACCTTGTTTCAGGGATCATCACTATCCTTGAATTACTACCATTTAAAATCTCCTTCTTTCATACATTTTTACTTTCACTTTAGCTTGGGTAAACTGGTTGGAATAACAATCATACCATTTCTCAAACGTCTCCGTCATGTATTATAGATTAAACATCCCATTCTTTTATCATACAGTCCGTTGTTTTAGTTAAAGTTCTTTTTAGGACTGGATAGAAATTCATTGTAACAGTACCTTTGTAGTTATGGTGTGCCTTGTTTAGCACCCGATGAATAAGTTCTGTTGTGCTCTTCTCTGAATAAAAAAATTGGTACATTTGGTATTCGAGACTCTATTCTTTGGGAATTATTGTTGCTGAGTGCTATTTTTCTTTATTGGTTGTCTGGACATCGTGATCGCATACGAGGATGAGATGAGCTGCAAAGCGCGGCGTTAACAACTTCTAGATATGGTTAATAACTAACGGGAAGTTTATGGAGTGTGGAGGTCTACCAAACCGCTAACATCCCTCTTCCAGGTACTGTTACTGCAAAAACTAGTTCTCTGGTGGACGAATGACGGCTATTAGTAACGCTTGAAAGGAGATCCCCTAATGGACAGAGATGTTTTACACGAGGAGAATAGAATGGGTGCGCCAAAAATCCACACTATGATAAATGAGGATATTAAAACAAGAATCTATTTGTGGTATCAAGTTTAACTCTAATATAGTATCAGAATTTAACAAAATGTTTGATGAAATCGGTTTACATACATGAAACGCCTTATCAAATTACAGGAGGTGGGGAATTTAAATGAATCTATAATACATGACACAGACGCTTAAGAAATGGTGATCCTGAACAAGGTTCTTCCAAAGGTATAGATAAAACAATTCCATCCTCAGCACATATAATTCTACCAACAATAATTAATAAAGAACAAGAACCAAGTATAGTTGATACATGATGGATGTGTAGATACAGAGAAGTGTCCTCATCAAGTACAATTATACTGACATTCAAGTTACAGATGATATTATATCCACAGTCAGGTTTAATATATTTATTATTAAAATTAAGCTATTATTCAGAAGGCTGAATTTAGCCATTCAATTAAATCTAAGATTTCAACAAAGAATAAAATATAAAAATAGATCTACACTAGTGAAAAAAGTTGAATGCCCAGGTTGCAGCCTATGAGAAAATGGTTGCAATGATGATTACCATCTCTTACAAGGATGTTAAACACAAACTAGGAGGCAGTTATACCCCAATGGACAATTTAACCATAGGTGAAAGGAGTTGTATGAAAGAACTTATTTTAAATAATGAGATCAGAATAATGAAGCCTGACAAGGGTGGTGGTATATATTTGATAGCCAACATAACACCTAATGAAATTAAACATATTATATGAATCAGAAATTACGAACAAGTATCAATAAAATAAATAAAACATCAGTCAGACACGAATAGACCTAGCTATAGAGTCATATCATAGGGATTCCAAAGATCCATAAAACAAGCAAAACCCACCATTACCAAACAAGTGTATACTAAAGTGACCATTGGTTTAGGGATTCCTGATTTTCTAAGTAAACTAACGATGGAAGTTTGGGATGAATTAGATTACTAACAGCAAGCCATGTAAATACTCTGGATGTAGTTGGCACACTTCCAAACATGATAAAAAGGCATTGCATATTTGGACACTTTGGAGTAAATACAGGGACGGGTTTTCTTCTACTTATGAAAGCCAATGGGGGACACATAAATACATACCATTACGGGATTAGCATTGCCACAGGCGTAATATGAGTAATGAATGTCAAAAACACTGGCCATTAATCACCACTTCAGGTCCTATAGACACAAAAGGTTAGATAATATTATCAACACCATGGGTAACAAGTAAAAATGGAATTGTAACTCACAACGAATTGCTATTATAGCTACCTAAATAAAATGCTCAGCCTTTTTATATAGGCAAACTGGAGAGGAAGTTCAAGACTCGTATATATAGATAGGGGGACAGATCACAATTTACTTTTGCCATTGGAATTGGAAGACATATATCTCTGGTGGGTTGAAAAAATGGCAAATATGTATGGACGGATAACAACACCTCCTGGTATAAATGATTATATAGCTTCTGCAAGAAAAGTCAAATTTGTATATATTTTATATTTTATTCAATATACACAATGATATATGAAAACTCATAATTATTAATCTTTTATTAACAAGATTATAAACTGTAGGCTCATTGGTTCTGAAGAAATCTGTGTTGTGTTACAGATGAAAAAGCAACCCAACAAATGAGCTTATAGTGTTGTGCTCTCTTCTCTGAATAAAGTGCTATCTTTAGACATATGGGCTGAACATATGTTTATATTCTGCAGGGTGAACCTAAATGGTAGATTTCATT
Organism: Protopterus annectens; assembly: GCF_019279795.1. Lineage (NCBI taxonomy): Eukaryota > Metazoa > Chordata > Ceratodontiformes > Protopteridae > Protopterus > Protopterus annectens. Next base: position 121,118,694 of record NC_056728.1, on the reverse strand, counting down.
GTATACTCTTTTTTTTCTAAAGTCTAAAATAATACAGTCTGAAGCCATTTTAAAGTATCATACACACTGTCAAGGATGGTTTTCACTTTCTTAAAATGAGATGCTAGTATGATTATGTAATTGTTATATGTCAAAGGTGATTAGAAACTTGTTTTGTTTCATACTGCATATTTGAAAAGTCAGAATAATCGTTGCATCTAAAACCTAGTTTGAATATGCATATTTATGAGCAGCAGCTTAAAATGCATTTTAGTGAGTTTGCATTTTATGTGGCACTATTTATTGTTTGCTTGTTTGTTATCAGCAAATTACTATCTGAATCACAAAATAAAGATGCCCCTAAGGGCTCCCACCTATGTCTCCATGAACAGGCACACTGTGAATGCTATGTATGGCAGTTAAGCATTACAACAGCATTCTGTATTGGCATTGTATATTTCTGTTGCTTATCATGTTGTAAAGTTGTAGACATGTTGAGTACTTCACCATCTGCATATTGAGGAATAGCTATAATCCATCTCATGTTCTGAAGTTTGTTTTGAGTTTGGACATAGGAAAGATTCAGCCTCTCATAATAGTGGAGCTCCTGAATGATAATTCTGTGGCTGATGGCTGAGCACATCACTTCAATCAGCTGTCATTCTGTCATTCCAGTTTGAGTGAGTTCTATGGTTGAATAACCAACGACATGGATACCATTAGTTATAAGGGTGTGCTGTATCTTGATTTCAGCAGGGCATTTGATAGTGTACGTCACAGAAGGATGAAGAAAAAAGTCTGGGTCCCAAATTGTGAAATATGTATAAGGTAGACTGTTTCATGGAACCTTTCTGGTATAACATATTTGCCAGGTGTATGAATGGAATTGGAAAACAAGGTAATATTCTATGAAAACATTATGAAGATGGGATGGCCATCAGCAGAGACACTTTTTCAGGTTTGTTGTGTATGTGGATAAGTGGTATTCAGAACTAAATATAAAATGTGTAGTCAGGTATGCATTTTCATAGGATCAAAGGAAGTACAAGGCAGATAGGCCACAGACCAAAGGCCACATATGTCTTGTCAGTAATCATCCTCAGGCTATACCACCTTTTACTAGGAGGGTAAGGCCTGTAAGTCCTAGGGTAAATATATGGATACCCAACCAATTATCAAACTATGTTTGAAAGATGACAGGGAGTCACACTGTTTGACAATGCAGTGAAGCCTATTCCAGAGTAAGGGGAGACACTGGGTGATGAACCCATCTCTACATCCATTTTTAATTGTTTCCTGATGTATGCTGAGGTCTCTAGCTCTGATATCAATAGCACTAATCAGATTATCAAGAAACAAATAACTGTATCCCTAATGGCTCAGTAAGGTAGGCACAGCTCTTCCCTCAGAAGTCAATACAACACAGAGTGCAGGGACAAGGACTCTAATCTCCCATGGTGGCTAGTATTTCCCCATTTCTCCACATCCCCACCCTTCAAGATCTGACCTCCTTCCTCTAACTACACCCTCTTTTCTTGTCTATATTCTAGATACATAGACAAGGATATTCTTGCCAACTTCCCTAATGATGTGCTTTGTGACATGATCTATGCTATTTTGTTGACATTGCAGTTATGTTTCTCCTCTAACTGTATACTATCTCCTTGTTAAAAGTTACAGTTATGCTTTTCTTAAACTATATGTTATTCTCCTTGTTGAAATGTTCTATGATATTTTGCTGTATTGTTTCTGTATGTACATTTATGTTTTTAACTGTATAAGATTGTATACCGCATTATTCTGTGCAACTTATCATAATTTGTTAAGCTTGTAGCATGTTCTTGGAGCTTTTCTCCCTGGGCCTCGACTGAAAATAGGCTCTCTTGGCCCAGTTGACTGTCCCAGTAATCTAATGCCAATAAGTAACTAAATAAATAAATTTGTGAGACCAGAGTTTCTTTTGCCCAAAACTCTCTGCTTTTATATATTTCTTTCCTTCCCCCAGTTCTTTATAGCATCACAGCCATTCCTTTCCACTCCTCCATTCTATACTTAAACTCAGCCTTTCTAATTTGTACTTCTTGCATACCTTTATATATTTTCCATTTCAAGTCTTGTCTGTCACCATAAAAAGCACTCCTAACTGTCTTACCATCAACCCATTGTTGTTTTACCATTAATCTTACATTTAATACTATCTATAAATGTATCCTTGCATCTCTTCCAGAAGTGTAACCTACTGTGTACTGTTCCAAAATGGTATGATACCATATTTCTGATTGCAACATAATGCTATCAATGTGTTGTATCCTATGCTGTTTGATTGTAACATATGCTTTATAATTTGTATGTTCTGTCCTAAAGTATTGTGCTGGAGCTTTTCTCCTTGGGCCTTAGCCGAAAAAGGGCAATGCTCAGTTGGACTTTCACAATAAACAAAGACAAATAAGTAAATAAATATATTTCTTATGTGTTTTGCTAGACAGATACCAAAGGATGCATATATTCTATGAGTTCCACCAAGGTAAAATACAAGAGAGCCATGACTTCCTTGGTTATAGAAAATATAACCTTAGTATTTTGTTGGGGATATAGGACATCCTAACTACAGTTGCCATATGATGATCAAAAGGATAGTATGAAGCCAGGACTCTAACCACTGTCTCGCATGATAATGGTGTGTTTTCAATGCAATAAGTTGCTGTGGGTTTCTTTTTCTTGAAAGGCATAATACTAAATTTCTTGGCATTTAGTTTCAGCCATTTTTCTCTATAATAGGTGCTGTCTTTTTAATTCATTATGAAAGGTATATGTGTTGAAATGGGATTGTACAACTATTTATTTATTTTACATTTGTTGACCGGGCTAGTCTAACTGGATATATGTCCATTTTCAGTAGAGGCCTGGGGAGATAAGCTCCAAGACACGATCCAATACAAAAAATATAAGTACAAACAACAAAAAAATCAAATATTATAATAAAAATAGCAATTACAACTACATTCAGTTTGCAGTTGTCAGCAAACTTGGTTAAGCAAATATATACTAAAGGGTACAGTTAATGGGTCTGGATAAGGCAGAATACAAAGGAACATTGACTGTCAGTTGAGAAATATAGAAGGACCTCCTAACTACAGTTGCCAAATGGTGATCAAAAGAAAGGGAGCTATCAGCCCAGCTCTCTGCTAATGGAGTGTTTTCAATGCACTTGTTTGCAATGTGTTTCTGTTTCCTAAAGAGGATTGCTTAGTTTCAGTCCTTTTCTGTGCACAAGGTATTGACTCACGTTACTTCATTTGGAAGGATATATGCATCTGTGCAGGATTTTGCAGCTATACTCAGCTTGTAGTCATCAGCAAACTTGTTTAAAGAGAGATCACTGTCCGTGATCAGTTTTGAGGTCTGAAAAATAAAATCTAAACAGAAGTGGGACCAACACAGAGTCCTGAGGGACTTCACTGGTCACCTTTCTTTTGACTGAGGAAATGTCACCCACTAGGACAACATGGGCTCTCTCCTTGAGTCACCACATAAGAATCAATATTTAAGGTCATTAGCTTCTTTATGATTCCACTAGCAGTACAGTGCCAAATGGCTCAGCCTGATCATGGTAGGTAGCGTGGACAATGTGACTTCTCTCAAATGCCTGAATAACCTTCTCAAAAAAAAAAAAACAACAAGGTTGAACAAGCAGGACCTACTCTTAACAAAGACAAAGTGACGAGGGTCGAGCCCAATTAGGTTTTTGTTGTCATGATTAATGAAATTAATGATGTGGTCCATAACTTTACAGATAAAACTTGTGAGGCTGATAGGCCTATACTTTCCAGGATCCATGATGGGTGCAGCCATATGAAGGGGCATCATTGCAGCAATGCGCCAGGATCTATGGACATAACCTGTAACAATGGTTAGGTTAAACAGTTTTAAGGAGATATCAATGAGCTTGTGTTTGACATTGTTTAACAAACTACCTGATATATTGTTGGTACTCATGGAGGAAGTGTTTTTGGTCTGTAAGAACACCTTAAGGACTTGACACTTCGTGTGGGGAGGGAGTGAAATGAATAATACAAGAATGGAGTTGGTTGTTTCAGGAGAGAAACTGGCAGGAAACTTGCTTTCCAGTATGTTTACAATGTCAATGGCTGATTAATTGTGCAAAGGTTTAATTTTGTTCCTACAAATCACAGCAAAATTGAGGATTTAATTGTAGACTTGAAATTATTTTTGCGTAAAATTAACCTCAAAGTATTGTTTCAGGATAAAGCTGTGACTATGACCATTGAAGGATTCAGAAGAAACAGTACCTTTAACCCACCGCTTCCCCTCCCTTTATTTTATTTGAAAAGTTATGTGATTTTGACTTTAGGTCTTTGATGCACTGGAACAAACCATTTTTGGCTGGGAACCTTTCTAAATGTGAACTTAATTTATTGAAGCAATTGTGTGCAAACAAAGCTATACAGGTTATGAAACCTGATGGGGGTTGTCATCATGGGTGTGGATGACTATTTAAATAGGATGTTCTCTTTCTTATGTGACAAGGATTTTTATGAAGAGAACTCATTAAACAGAATGAACATAGCTTATGCTAGAAATGATTGGATACTTCAAGATATGTTAGACCAGGGTGAAATTGATTTAAATACCTGGTCATTTTAGAGGTGAAATTTCCTGTTATTCCCTCTATCTTTGGTCTGTCAAAGATGCATAAAAACCTGAGGGATCCACCACTGAGGCCTATAGTTAATGCATCTAAGTCTAAAACACATTCCTTGGCCAAATACACTGATTTGAAACTTAAAAAGGTTCTGAGTGGGTTTTCGCATATTTGTAAAGACTCATGGGACTTTCTAAGTAAGGTGCCACAGGTTGAGTATGATCATCAATATGTTTTTTGTACTGCTGATGTAATTAATCTCTTTAATGTAATACCTCCTGGCATGGGACTTGAATGGTTCCATGATTTCTTAACTGAACTAAGGGTATTTCCCAGTAATGAAATCAATGTTCTGACTCTGTTTATGGAACTGGTTCTGAAAAATAATTTTGTCTTTATTGATGGACACTACTTCCTACAGAGAAAGGGTGTAGCTATGGGGGCAGCTTGTGCCCCTATATTTGCTAACATAATTATGCTGCAATGGGAAAGGAAGTACGTGTTAGACAAATTTGGTGTTAATCCCCATTGGGCATTATATATGTGCTTTTTGGATGATATCATTTTTTGGAGGGGTTCTGTGACTGAGTTACAATCTTTTGTTGATTATTTGAACCAGACCACCAGTTTCCTTAGTGTTATGCATATTTATAACAAAATGAGCATCTCTTATTTAGATGTCAAGATTTCTAACGATGTGGCCAGTAATAGGTTTGTAAGCAACATATACCGAAAGCCCACCCACTCCACAGTTTTTTACACTTTGATGGTTGCCATCCTCCACATCAGAAAAGGGGTATTGTTAAGGCACAATTTGTTTGGCTCACGAGGATGACCACTGAAGATTAATCCTTTCCAGTAGAAGCTAAGATTTTATCTGATATGTTTCTCAACAGAGATTACGCCAAGAAACTGGTGGAAGGTGTATTATTTGAGATTGAACAGAAAAGGGTTACCGTTTTTTATAAAGCCTTGCTTTCTGTGGTTAGGGACAATTTTTGTACAAAAACTGCAACTGAAGAAAGCAGGACTGTTAGAACTCTGATTATTCTATATCCTTTATCGCTAAATACACCCCAGAATGTGTGTATATTCAACAGATTTTAAATACACATTGGCAAATTTTATCATGTTTTAGTGAATTTAAGGAGACACACCATACAGGTAAAAAAATGGCTTACAGTAAAGGACTGAGTTTTAAGGAAATTCTGGAATCCCATGTGTATAAGGCATCTCTGGTCTCCTCTAGAAAGAAGGATACCCACAAATGTGGACTTTGCTCTTATTGTAAATACCTTATCAAACTAGATAAGGTATATATGAATGGCATTTGATTAAGATACCTTTTTATTGTAATTGCAATACGACGGGTATGTTTTACCTGGCTCTTTGTCAACAATGTGATTGTTTTTATGTAGAAAAACTAAAAGAAAGTTTTGAGAGTGGATATATGAACACATTTTGGATATAAAGAAATTTAGTATGAGTAATTCCCTGGCTAAGCATGTTTCTGGTAACCCTGACCATTTTTTTAAATTTGTGGGTACTGATTTAGTTCACTAAAATATTAGGGGAGGTCCATGGAATGACTTGGTGGAACTCTAAGAACTTAGATGGCAGGTCAAGCTTAACTCTTGTGTATATCCTGGGTTAAGTGATTATGCCTCAGTTATCAGTGTGCTTAGATTGCTTTCTTATGTATTATAATTTTCTGCTATTTCCATATATTTTAGAATAGTAGTTTTGCATTCATATGATGTTTTAGAAGGGTATTTTTGCTTGTAGGATTAATTTAGTATACTTGTAATTTTAAGGGTTGTGCACATTTTTAAAGAAATGCTTGCTTTACACTAACTGAATAACTAGGGGTTGTCATGTGACTTTATAGGTGAGGTATTTAAATGTTATACATTATTGCTTTTAAATGTTTCTGAAGAAGTCTGTGTTACACTCTGACGAAAGTGCTTAAACTTTGGCTGTTTTAAATTTTGTGGCATTAAACTCATTTGGTTGAACTTCTGTGGTCCGGCTCTGGTCCTTTTTTGGTTTGTGGTTCTCAGTTTGTGGAGTATGTCTAGTCATGTTTTCAATGTCCTCAAGCTGCTCTAACAGACCAACAAACTGCTGATACTATTATGAAACACATATGATACAACAAGATGGATAAACCACTATTTTAATTATTCCAGATGAAGATAAAACATTTAGGTGAGTACATTAGGACTATTTATGGGAAATAAAATATGAAATGGGATTTCTTAAGGGATTTATTTTATTATTGCAAGAGATTAAGGGCTCAACAGCAGTAGTTAATGTTAACAGGGCAATAATATCACAATTTAGGGTAGAGAGGTGTATTAATGAGGAGTTTTTTTCCTCTTCCCTTCTGTTTGCTCTGTAGTTAGAGCCAGTTGCACAGAAAATAAGGCAAATTAATGTTAGAGGGTGGAATTGGTATGGAAGGGAAGAGAAAATGTTTCTGTTTATAGATGATATGATTGTGCATTTAGCTAGCCAGGCCAGGATATATAAGAGTTGTTCAAGCTGTTGAGGCAATTCTCAGAAATCTCCAGGTACTTGATGAATAAGGAAAAGACCAAATCTATTAGAGTGAACTGTGGAACTGTGAACAACAACCAAGCTGGTACAAGAGTACTTACATTTATAGGGTAATTATAGAATTAAATACTTTGGGGGTATGGATAACCAAAAAAACTGAAAATTCCCCTGGGGAGACATGGGATAAGATAATGTAAAAGATTTTCAGATTGATAAAGAATGGAAAGCCTGAGAATAGATATAGACCAAGGAATCTAAGCTGTAAAGATGCCTTTGGCACTATATGGGGGCAAGCATTTGTATATGTAATACAGATCAGGGCTTTTGAGCAACATTACAAAAAGTAATGAGATTTGTATGGAAAGATAAGGGACAGACAGTTAACTGGCAAAAAAATAACTTGACACTAGAAGAAAACAGTGTGGATTTATCACACTTAGAGGCCACCCAAGTAAGACTAACTTATTAAATTCAAAATGATAATTATAATTCTAAGTGGAAGATGACACTTGTGCAAGGTGGTTACTATATGATAATACTTAAACATTGCAAATTTTTAAGTATTCTCCCCAGAGACTGACATGTGGACATGTGGCCCATTGCTTTAGGTAAACACAGATTTCCTTTGGATACCCCCTATTGAAAAGATGGTGGGTCAGGTAAAGCATTATATTATACTTGGATCAGTTAAAGTAGGTGAAAAAAATAAATGGACTTGGCAGAATGTTTGTAGATGGATACAAATTAAACCAAGAAATATGAAATACAGGAGAATACACTGGATTTTAGAATAATATGACAGTGTTACAGAGAAAAGAGCTTAGAATGACCAAAACTGGTTAAAACAATAAATGAAGCAAGACGGGCTGACTCAAACAATAACAAACTTAACAAGCATGATTTGCAAATAATTACTGATAATAAAAAGGTGGTAAGCAAATTCAGGGATGGCAATTTTTAATACAGGAATATTAACATATATAAAATTGCCAGAATATGCAAAGCTCCTAAGTTTGTAACTAACTCTAGAAAGCTTAGAATATTTGTAGGGAAATGTCTACATACATATTTTATACACTCGACAGGTCACATAAGTGCTCTCAGAAGTGAGTCTGGTCTGTTAGAGTTGTAGTTAAAATCAAATGGGGACTGGCAACCTGTCTTCTGGACCTGATGTAAGCTTCAGAATTTTTGACAGGAATTGCAAAAGTTAATTAAAACTATTATATTTCTATCCATAACTATTCGTGCCACAACTGGCAATTAAAAGAAAGATGTTTTATTTAAGTTGGGTAGGAGATCTTTGGGAACCACTACATATCAAGGTATTAATAACCCTGATATTACTGATGGCAAAAAAGTTATAATAAAAAGATGGAAAACTCTACTATAGGAAAGCACAGTTTAATAAATAGTATAAATTCATTTGAAATGGGAAGCAAGAGGATGCTCTGGGATCAAAAATTAGGGATGGAGGAACAATAGCAAAAAAATGTTGGAAGATTAAAACACACACATATATATATATATATATATATATATATATATATATATATATATATATATATATATGCATAAATATATGTCTGAAGATTTAAACATATTTATATATATATATATATATGCATATATATATATATATATACATATACACACACACACACACACACATATTGTGTGTGTGTGTGTGTGTGTGTGTGTGTGTGTGTGTGTGTGTGTGTGTGTGTGTGTGTGTGTGTGTGTGTGTGTGTGTATTGGGACCTTGTAATACACAGTGATATAATAGGGTCATTTAGGTATTTTAAGAGATGAATAATAGCAACATGGCTACAGTGGCAGAAATTGTCAGATGTTTTTATTACTAACTAAAAAAGTTAATGTAAGCCTTAGTATTGGGCTGGACATGATGTATAATTAAGTAAAATATTTTAAGTTTATGTCTGATTTTAGTTATAATAAAAGAATTTGGTTCAGATGCCAGCATATGGAAAAAGTGCATCATGCACGAGGATTGCAGGGTATGTACCTTTCTAGTTTGACGTGAGATAATAAAACAGCTTAATTAAAAAAAAACATGAGCTGTGAACACCATTAGGGAGCAGAGATGGTGTACCTGTTGATATGTCAACGCCATATTTGTAATCCTTGGAAATGTGAAACTTCAAGTGTGAATCTGAATAAATATATAGTAGCTCTGAGATGGCAGAGTATTGATGTATTCCCCTTCTCCAAAGTACAATGATTTTGAAGATAGCATATATACGTAGTAGTGCTGGGAAGGATACAGAACCCATGGTGAGATGTTACAGGACAGCAAAGCATCCCCCCAAGGAAAAAAGCTTTAATGATGTTTCAGTCAGTTTCAGAATTTGCTCAGTTATGTTGGCACTGCAGTTTAATTTCTACGTGTTGAGACTTGCAGTATTGAATAGAGATCACAGGTAGTTATGTCCAGAGATGATAAGGTCATCCCTCTGAAGCACTGGGAAGTCTGCATCTGAAGTACTGTAGGTGATTCTAAAAACTGCATAGAAGAAAGTAAAGTAGACTGGTAGAAAAATGTAATGCAAAGTTATCAAAATGATAGAAGGAACAAGAAGCTGAGGTACAAGGAAAAACTTCAATATAAGGAAGGAAAAAGAAAAAGTGGCATATAATCTGGTAGCACAGCATTCTTAAATAACATATAAATTAGAGCTGAACAGGAACTACAGGGGCCAGAAAGTTAGATAAGTGAATGCTTGAATGTTTGGATCAGAATGACTTGAAGGTATACACCTTTATGTAGTATGTGGAGGTATTTGAAATGTGCAGCCTGAGATGATGGTTCAATGTGAGTAACCAAAGGTGTTCAATACTGCCCAAAGTGTAGCTAAAAAAAGAATGCTGGGGTATGGATGTATGGGGCAGCTATGGAAATTTTAGATGTAACTCTCTGGAAAACCTGATTGACCATTGATGTCCTCACACTATCGCTCGCTCTCTCTCTCTCACTTATACACATATAAAGTGCAACACTGTGATGGTGCTGTTCCTTGCCTTCCACTATGGTCAGTGTGAGAAGACCTGCCATGCTATGGTACTCAGCTACACAAAGTTCAGTCTCCATGTCCTACCTACACTGACATCATTATTTAAACTTTCGTCACTTGTTGGGCAGTCAGGAACCAGACCTCTAAACCTCTACAAAAGCTCATAATACTAAATCGTAGTCTTAAGAGGTGGAGAGGGAATCCACAAAGGCTCTGAAGAAGTCATAGGACAGGCAAAGAAAGAATAAGAGTAAAGGTGGGAATGGTGGGAAGATACAATGTTAAATATACTTTGAGAGCAGACTAGATGTGCTTGTTGTCTCCTTCAGCCATCAAACAAATATAATGTAATGCAGTGCTTGCTAAGTTAATGAATAAAGGCCACTCTGACAGTGGTTTGACAGATTTAGTTCAGTCCCATTAAGCTTAAACCTGTACAAGTTCTAAACTGAAATTGTTCAGCTCCAGTGGCATAAAGTGATAAAACCCAGAGCTGCAACCAAGGTATTCCAGTTTCCATTAGCAACACAGTGTCTCTGGCATGGGGGAATGTGTATGCTTACCCTGGGGAGGGAGGGGGTGGTCCAACATCATCCACTGCCACAAAGCCTTAGAGAAAGTATGGTGGTGCAAACGATGACCACGGCACAGGTGTTTTATAACTGAGAATGTGATAGATCTCATTATGGATGCACAGGAACATGTACTCACATGGGGAGAAAACTGCACCTGTTGAGGAGATGCAGATCACTCACTTCATGGGTGAAGGTGGAGTGAGGACCATACACTTCTGCTCTGCCTTACTGCTGCAAAGCTGGCTAAGACAAAAAAAATCTCTGTGTCTGCTCACTTGATGCCTCCTCACCCCCCCTGGCTCACACTCACCCTCACTGGGGAATACTGAGGCTGTGAGAAGGAATGTGCTGAACTCATGTAGGACACAATGGTCTTAGTCGCAGTCATAGTAGGAAAAAAATATAAAAAAATATATAAAAAAGTTTTAAACTAAAAATGGCCAAGAAGTTCACAGCTTACACAGAGCTAGTCAGTGACACAGACTAGCATATAAAAAACACATTTTAACAAGGTCCTTAGTTACATAGTTTAGTGAAGCCTTTTTACTAGGATTAACATTAAAAAAATAAGTTTTAAATCTAAAACTGAACTTACAAAAAGTCTGGGAATGAAGGGTACATCAGATGCAAAGAGGAAGAGCCTTTGAGGCTTCTACATTAGAATCCACTGAAGTATTGTTTGACTGTTTCTTCCCAAGGGATACTCTCTCAAAAAGAGTTTTGCAAGTAACCAACAGCTTTCTATCAAAATATACTTAGTAATATTCAAGTAATGACACTTTTTTCAAAAACTAGATTGTAATTATTTTGTGAGTTGTATTGTGAGTTTTAGACTTTGGACCACTCCAGAATGCTGTTGCTTCATTAATCAATTTTATCTTAATAATGCTCCTCTTTGGATAGGATTGGGGACTGCAAAGACCCACAGTTAAGTTTCCCCAGACTGACATCATTCAGAAGTTGGCTGAGTCACAACCAGTGAACAATAGAATGTTTACTAAACCATTTTGGGGGTAGTTGTGATTGCTAGTCAATAAATGGCTATTAAAAGGGAAACTTTTAAACCCACTGCCTGTCAGTAGTAGCATTTTGATCGGGTTGTAGTGGTTCCACCATTACAGGACCCAAATGCCATGTCCTTTGGCTTGGAAAACCCACCAACCAAATTAAGCCATTTCTTCTACTCTTCCTCCACAGCTGTTATTGGCTCACATTTTTTTTTAAAACACCTGTGTCTCCCACCTCCTACTGACCTAACACATTACTGACAGCAATTCACACTAAGCCTTCTGCTTCTCCATCAGAGCTCAGGCATGACCATGGGACCAGTTTACACAACTGAGTTGGAAAGGCAGTCTTCCCCTACCAACTTCTTCAGGTTAGCCTTGGAAATAAACAATCATCACTAACAGGCAATAATGTTGTGAGGCAGCTTTAATACTAGGAAAGTTGAACTAAGCCCAAGTCTGTTTATTCACATGCCAAAACAGTTATCCAATCCTTGGAACTGAATCCCTTGGATAACCAAGGATTTGGGCAGAGAACTGGAAGGTCACCACAGTGGAGGATGGGATTCCATGGACACAGACTCATCCTGTTAAAGCATCCAACTTAAATGGGATCTTCAACATTGATTTACTTAGACCCAAACCAACACCTTAGAATCTTAACTCTCCCTCTGAAATTCTCAGAACAGCCACCCTTGACCACCTTCTCGCATTTGGGCCTAGTTAGAGTGACTCATCTCTAAACTTGTAGGCATTCCATATTGCACTGTAGCCACCTGGATCCCATGTGAAGTTTAAAACTTACAATCCAGATTTTAGGAACTTGTGTTCTTCCTTGGATCTGACAAGATACCATGATATGAAAGTGCTGGCTTTTTATGGGACCATCCTCAAGACAGACTCCCCTGGAACAGACAGTCATCTCCAGGGGATAATCCTCATTAACATGGTTTGTACAGTGCAAATTTCTTTTACTGCCTGTCAGAGGTTCAAGGTCTCTTAACTAATCATATAATTTTTGATACACAGGTGACTTATTAAAAGAAGTGCTTTGTTTATGCAATGTGATTGATTCCTTTTGAGGTCCTATTTCCAGAGACAGAAGCTGATTGGTAAATGTGGTGAAAAACACATTTCTTTATCTTAGTGTCCTATCAGTTTTTCCACAGCAAAGTAAGGAAATAAGAAGACTGTCATTATTCAAATTCATTGAATGAGATCAGTGAATTAAGGGTTTGTACCTTTCCCCAAGGTACAGTGACCTCAGAAATGATTATGTAAGTCTGGAGGCACAAGGGAAATTAAATCTTGTCAGAAAGTGGGCCACTCACTTTTGATTTTGATCAGCTTACTTTTTGATTAATTGGATTTTGATGTACTGCCACAGATCACCATTTTGTGTGCTGGTTAAGTGGGAAGCATGTGAACTTAACCTTGTAGATTTTTAAGTTGATTAAAGAGGATGAAAAACTTATAGCTGATCTGAGAAACTGCGACAGAGTTTTCCAACTTCTGAGGCTTAGGATGGGTAAGTATTTGTTAAATGTTAATTAGAGTTCCAAGCATATGGAAAGGCTTACCTATGAACTGCCAGATGTGAGGGTATGTGAATATCAGACCTGTGCCACAGAGGCATAGTTTCTGAAAATGAGGATCTTAAAAAACTGTATCACAAATGGTAAAACATAAAATGTGTAACTTGGAATTGTAAATAATACAGTTCCAAGAAGAAAGATACATATAAAAGGGGTAAATATCATCAATTCCAAGTTGTGGTGTTACAGGAGTGAAATAAAAATAGTAAGGAGATACAGATGGCAGGGTTTTCAGCATGGAGGATGGGAAGTCATTACCTCAGCAGATAATGATCATCAAAGTATTTTTTGGATACCCTTCTCATCTTTCATTTTAGAGTTCCAAGATTAGAACTATAGTACTGAACGAGCACAAAAAACAACAAAGGTGAAATAACAGGAAGTTATAATTTTGAAAAGTAACATGATGATGTTCAGCCCATTGACAATAAACACAGAAGCAGCAGACTTTACTATACAGTCTACTGAACGTGTTAACATTCTTCAGTTTGGAAGATAAATTCAATTTGTGACAGGAATATTTCTTGGATTGGAGGTGCTCTGACTGAGCAAGAGAAAGAAATAACATGCATATTTATTTTAGTCATGTAGGGATTCTGAAGCAGAGGTAGCTAGACATCGACACAAAAGAAGAAAGACATAGTTGATTACATCACAAAAGTCTGAGCTTCTGTTGTTTGTCTCTTCTGTTTTTAAGGAGTATGCCTGTTTGACAGATACAGATTTAAGTTTAGTTGTTGCACCAAAAAACATGTCTTTCATTTTCCCATAGTTCCTTTGTTTCTCTTTTATCCATTATGCTGTGTTTTTAGACTGATTCATATTTAGTTGGTAAGAGTCTGGTATGTAGATGCCAGAAACATAGGGTGGGGGGAGTGAGATCCTCCAAACACACTTTTAACAGCTGTCCAATGTGCCCTGAAACTGCCACTGGAGTAGTGATTACACAGAATCATTCATACTGGTGTTTCCAAGGCAACTGTTCATGCAACTGGAAAAATACAATTTGAGTAATAAATCATCTTTATCTGGCTACCCAAGCTCGCATTTACCATGAAAATGCCTATGCGAGTGTTTCTGAGTCATACCAATCAAATTCCTTCATCAAGAACTTTGGATAAAACCAAAAGTAACAGTGAAATGAAGGCTCAAAACTAAGGACAATTTTTAACTATTACTATATATTTAAAATGTTTACAGAACAGGTTTTGCATAGTATGCATTTTCTGGGGAATATGAAGTCTCAGAATCAAATGTTTCATTATTTAGTCAGCACAATCCACAGTGGTTTGCCAAAAACACAAATTTTATGAGAAACAGAGCAAAAATATGAAGCAATAATCTGGGCATTCTGTGAAATTCTGGAAATCCGAGAAGTATGATTCAGAGTGATTTAACAGAAAATCAAATATTTTATGAAAGACAGGGCAAAAATATTAGGCAAAATCAGGGATGTTCTGCAAAATGTATTTATTTATTACAGATTGACTGATTGCTGTTTATTTACCATGTAACTGGGCTAGTCTGTTGACCCTTTTCAGATGGATCAATAGTAGTAAAGACAGCACTTAACAAAAGTACAATTAGACATTAAATTCATGGACATACTTCATACAGTTGACAGGTATGTTCTACAAGTAAAGTTTAATTTCCATATGTTGGTGCAATCTACAAGTTTATTACCTGTCACCCACTGAGAACCAAGATATGCTTTTGCTCCCCTGTCTAATACCCTGTTTTAGACAACATTTTCAACAGGGCTGTGTTTGACTGGTGGTCTACTGACTTACAATGTATAATAATTTTGCTATATTTAATTATTCATTCATTCTTTTACACCCACTTTATGCTATTCAGAATCATTATGGATGTAGGCAGATATTTCCTGATAAACCTTTGGAGTAAGGCAAAAAAACACTTTAGATTCATAGATATTTTAAGGCCAATGAATCTTGTGACCATATATGCCTTGCCAGTATCCTCCCTCAGGCAGCACCTCCTTTCTCCAGGAGGGCCATACCAGTAAAAGCCAGAGAAAACCTGTGGATACCCACCCAGTCACTAGTTAATGTTTAAAGTAAGAGTGGATTTCATTGCTTAACATGTAGGGGACGTTTATTCCAAAGGTTTGAGAGATACCACCTTATAAGCATGCCTCTACTGTGCTGTATTTTTCTGTTGAAGATTTAGGTCCCTGGTTCTTATATTGGTGGTGATATTGGACTTTTGGAGGTTTGAGGAAGTCCAGGACAACTGGGTCTCTAATGGTGAAGTGAGGAAGACAGGTCTCCCCTCAAATGCCCGTAAGATTCTGAATAAAGGGAGAGAGTTTCCAGTCTCTCTTAGTAGCCCAGGGGCTTTAGGCCTGTGATTTTACTAGTCAGGAGTGTTTTAGGATGTTTCTAATTGTTTGATATGTTTAGTGAGATTCATGCCAAAGAGGGATGTTGTACTTAATAGTTGGCCTGATTAATTCATGCTGCTGAGTATAAGGAAGTGACTTCCTCTGTAGACCGTGATGATTTTCCCTTGGCATACAGGTGGGTTACATAAAATGATTTCCTGGCAACTGTCACATGATGTTCAAAAGAGAGGGAGTTATCAGCTCATGTTTCTAGATCCCTGGCTGATGGCGCAAAGCTATTAGCTAAACTTAAGTTAAATAGCTTGAAGAGTGTCTGCAAGGACACACTTAACATTATTATGCAACCAGATATATGATATGTAGTCTTAAATAAAGATACAATCAACAGGATTGTTGTATACAAGAAATCTGACAAAACCAAGCATATTACATGTTTTTTCCTTATCCTTGTGTTACAGTATCATAAAATATTTTATGGAGAATAACAGACCTTGTTGATAAGCTGTGTGATGTACTTAAATGGGGCAGTCCCTGGCAGTACTGGATATTTTGAGTGTAGCCTTTTATGAAATAAAACCCTTGCAAAAGGATATCAAGGGCTCCATACTGTCCATTGTTCTCCTACCCCCCCCCCCCCGTCCTGGTCTTTTTTCTTGTTTTGTCATTATTTGTTGTACTCTTCAGGATTATTGAAACAATGCAGGAACAGTCTGACTATCCATAATTCCACTGTAATAAATAAGGAAGAAATAATCAAATTAAGCCAGAGACCTCGGCTCCCCAGAAGCCATTGGGTTCTAGATGCCCTGAGTTGCATTTCTGAGGGGGTTTTTTCAAACTGTTTTCAGTTTGCAGATTTTGCATACAGTCTTGCAAGCCAGGAACTCTGTATGCATGTTAGGTATTTTACACTTTCTCAAGCATTCTTCATTAGTTTTAAATGGCTTCAGCTAATTAGTCATCCTGTTGTAATTTAACCATAGGTAACTGACTGTTGAGGTGGTACTGGAAGGCACAGTGTTGAATTAGTCTGTGACATATGACCAGTCGTCTTGTGACATATACTTTAAAAGGAAGGCTTCAGCAGCTTGACTGCAAGTGCAAAAGCAGATGATCTTTCCTATAACCTGTATGCTTGTTTTTACTGGGCAGGAATACAATGGAGCAAAAATGGCTAGAGAAGAAGTTCACAGGTGAGCTTGTTTTTACTGGACAGGAATACAATGGAGCAAAAATGGCCAGAGAAGAAGTTCACAGGTGAGCTTGTTTTTACTGGGCAGGAATACAATGGAGCAAAAATGGCTAGAGAAGAAGTTCACAGGTGAGCTTGTTTTTACTGGACAGGAATACAATGGAGCAAAAATGGCTAGAGAAGAAGTTCACAGGTGAGCTTGTTTTTACTGGGCAGGAATACAATGGAGCAAAAATGGCTAGAGAAGAAGTTCACAGGTGAGCTTGTTTTTACTGGGGAGGAATAAAATGGAGCAAAAATGGCTAGAGAAGAAGTTCACAGGTGGGGTTTGTATAAATTTAAGGGTGGTGTGTTAGGACTCAGTCAAGTGTGGTTTGTTTACCAGAAAAAAAAATTAAAATTTGATCGAGGCACAGATGGGTCCTTTTACAAAGATGCATCATAAACGTCTGCTACAGATGACACTGAGAACATAAGACCACACCACAGTGGTAACAGAATCCTGAGAGGAAATAAGCATGGTGTTTTGCGGAATTACATAATTAGGAATGTAGATCTACTTCTGGGAATGATCAAGGAGGAAGGATGTGTGCTTAGTGTCGTGGCTGGAACGAAGATGTAGAACCCGCAGAATGATGATCTGGCACAGAGCTGAGGGCATTGACCTTACTGATGATTGGGTATTCACATGCCAGGCACACACCTATACTGGCATGGTCTTCTGCATGTCTCTGAAAGAGCAAACAGGATTACAGGTGTCAGCTTCAAGAGTTTCAATAGCAAGCATGCAAACTAGATAAGGGGGATACACAGAACATAAGGAACCCCCCCCATCCGTCAGAATAGTTAGTGAAGCAAATTCCAGCTGTGGTAACAAGTACAAGATACAGCCTATATTTGATGATGAACACGAAAAACAATACAAGTGTGTGAGATAAAGAGACAAGGGAAAAAAAAGGAAGGTATTCAGTACTATGGCCCAAAATCTAATAGAAAAATTATCAGAAATAATGGCACAGATGGAATGATGGTCCTTTCATGCTGTAGCACTAAGAGAAAAGTAGTACAGAAGGAACAGTGATTGTAATGTAAATATAAATGTGCACACAGTTGACAGATTAGATAAACAGGAGCAGGTGTACCCTCATTGTAAGTGAAGAGTGGTCAAAGCGACAAAGGATGCAAGAAACTAAGATGACAAAAAAACTGTGTATCACAATGAACTTAGAAATAATAGTGTGCTCTTTATAAGAATTTATTACAGAAAAATTATGGCTATAGTAACTTTAGATTGGCACAACAAGACAAGGTATTGTTAGAAGGAGAAATGTAAATGTCCATCATTCTCACTGTTGCAGTGGCCTATGGGTTGTACCCTGCTAAGGATATAGCACCCAACCAGCTTCCCAAAGCTCTAACTCCCTCCATACAGTCACTCTAGCTGCCCATAGCTAATTCCATTTAGAGGGAACTGCAAAAGTAGTCATAGTGACATAGGTTCATAGGTAGGTACTGGGCTATCTGCCTGGAGGCATATATTAGCCCAGCCACGTTGTGCGGTATTCACCACCCCTTTGGTTAGTTCCCTAGGCCTTTGATCTAGCAGCTATTACCCTTGGCCCCTATCTAGTAGAGCTGTTGGTATGATCCCTGGTGTGAACTTTCTGTTACCCATCCACTCGTCAAGGTTCCTCTTGAAGAGTGATAGTGAAAGGCTCTGTCTTATGTAGATCGGGACCTTGTACCATAGCAAGGGAAGTCTTTGTGAAGGGAATCTATCCCTCCAGCATATTCTATTCATTGTTGTGCTGAGGTTTATATCCATAGAGCATGTAGCTCGAGTAGATTTGGTTTTGCTAACATAGAGCATGTTAAACAGTTCTGGGTTGGACATGGCTCTGTATGTTAGACAGAGATTGCCACTGAGAAGGCAGTATGCAACAGAGAAAAGCCTTTGTTTTTTCAATCGTGCTGCATAGGGCAACTGTTTGAGGCCAGTAATCCTCTTAGTGAGGTACCTCTGTGGTCTCTTCAGCTGCTGGAGATGCCTGGCCAGGTACATTCCAATTGGTGCATTGTACTCAATAATGGGTCTGATGAGGGAAGAGTAGAGGGGCGCCACTACATGCGTAGATCTTGATGTGAACCCTTTCGTGATCAGATGGGTCACATAGAAGGATTTTCTAACCACCTTGGCAACATGGTTATCAAAGGAAGGTTGACTATCTACTTGGGTCCCTAGATCCCTTATTACTTCTTCAGATTTCAGGGGGTTACCTCCTATGTGGTAGTTCACGGGTACTCTGTTTTTTCCAGAGGGGATTACTACGCATTTTTTTAGCATTTAGCCTGAGACCATGGCTTTGAAACCATGCATCAGTCTCATTAAGGCCCTTCTGGAGGATATCCATGTCAGCCGGAGACTCTATTATAGCACCCGGTTTGCAGTCATCCACAAACTTGTTCAACCACAGCCCTTCAGTGCTTGCCTGTACTTCTGAGAAGTATATGCCAAACAGGAGGGGCCCCAGGACAGAGCCCTGAGGCACACTGCTTGTTACTGCTCTGGATTCGTACATAGATCCAGCTACTCTTACTTTGTGGGATCTGTCTGAGAGCCAGTTTGTGATCCATCTTGTGACGTAAGGGTTTATGCCCAGGTTGGTGAGTTTATCAATAATACCCGAATGGGGAATGGTGTCAAATGCTTTAGCAAGGTCAAGGTAAGCCGTGTGTACCTCCTTTCCCTTATCTATAGCCTGAGTAACTGTCTCAAAGAAGTCCACCAGGTTCAGGAAGCATGATCTGCCCTTGACGAAGCTGAACTGTGTGGGGTCAAGTGTTTGGAGGTTCCCAATCTCTCCATTTATGAGTTCCATAATGATTCGCTCCATTGCCTTACAGATCAGACTGGTCAGGCTTAATGGTCGGTAGTTCCCAGGGTCAGTTGTGGGCCCACCCTTGTGCAGCAGAACCACCGTTGCTGTGTGCCATTCTATGGGCACATATGCTGTCGAGAGGCTGAGACTGAACAGGATTTTCAGATGCGGGGTTAATTCATTTTGGAGCAAGATTATGACACAGCCCGGGACACCATCTGGTTCCATGGAGGCAGTGTTTTTAGCTTTATATAGACCCTTATTAACCAACGTATCAGTAATAATTGGAGTTACACAATCCTCAGGAATAGTATTAGGCCCTGCAGGTGGTGAGGGGGGGGTGTACTGAACCTGTCAGCCAAGATGTTGGCAATGTCAGTGGGGTCAGTGGATTTTGTTCCATTTTGTACTAGCTCAGAATAGACCTGAGCATTGCCATTTAGGTTTTTGATGTAAACATAGAAGGACTTATGGTTATACTTGGCATCCTTGGCAACTTTCTTTTTGAAATTGGCTTTAGTTGACTTGATGAGGGCCCTCAATTTCTTACTAATGCTGATCAGGGATGATTTTTCTACTTGAGATTTGGCCTTTTTTTGTATAAGTCTCCTCCTTTTATTGTATAGTTTGCTTATGGCTAGGGTCCATCAGACTGGCTTCTTCTTGCTTGAGGAAGGAGTCTTGGTTTTATTTGGGATAGCACGGTCCATGCAATCCTGAAGATGTATATAGAGTGCCTTGGTGTAGGATTCTGCAACCTGGATATCATTATCCTTCTGCAAGGGAATAGTGAAGCTTTCCACTTCTGATGCAAGTAGTTTGAAGTTTGCTTTGGAAAGTTTTTTTATGACGGTTTCTTTGACTGGGGGAGGTGGAGGGGTGAGGATGTCCAGAGTTATCAGTTTGTGGTCTGATCTAGTGATAACGGGTGTGGTACAATGGGCGCCCATATTTGTGATGACTAAATCCAATATGTTGTCCCCTCTAGTGGGAGAACATACCAGTTGTTCAAGGGCATTGGAATTTATAAATTCTATAAACTGCTGGGCATAGGAGTTAGAACTTTGGTAGTTCGCCCAGTCTATACCAGGGTAGTTGAAATCACCCAAAATTATGGTGTTGGGTAGGACCTTTATATTTTCCAATGCCTCAAGGAATGCTGAGTGAGCATCTTGGGACATGGTGGGTGATCTATAACAGGCCATGACTTGAAATGTGGTTTTACCTGCTGATAGTTGCGCATGGATGATCTCTGGGGCATCATGCTGTGCCTCTAACCTGGAGATGTGGGTATCCTTGATGAGTATGGATACATCTCCGCCCTTTGTATTGCAATCCGGTAACTGAGGCCAGAAGGTATGATATGAATTGTAACCTGGTAGTGTTGGGGTGCTCTCTAAAGCCTTGAACCAGGTTTCCGTCACTGCACAAACATTGATTTTCTCCATACTGAGGAGTGCCTCGAGTGCATGCATTTGAGGTTGAGACTTCTGGCGTTGAGTAGCATTACTAAGTTTTTGGTTACCTGTGCTGGTTACGGTGGTTGGTTTGTCCTTTGAGCTTTGCCTAAAAAAGGCACTATGGGGTCGGCAAGAACCTTGGCCAGTATTCGAAAGGCTAGGGGTGACAGGTGCAAACCACCTCTGGCGAAACAGCGAGGCTTGTCTATCATGTCATCCCAGGCCAACAGACACTGGATCCCCTTAGAATGACACCAGAAGCTTAGCCAATTGTTGAAATTGATCATTTTGTCTTTGTATTGTGGTATCATTCTAGGTGAAGGTAGTATGCTACTCAAGGTCAGGGTCATGCCAGCCTGGGCTACATGATCAGAGAGCTCCTCAATGTCTCTTTTCATGTAGTCCAGGGAGGTATGTTTTAGATCATTCACACCAACATGTACAATGACAGCATCATATTTGTACTTGCTCTGGAGTGACCTAAGTGCCTATGTTATGTGGCAGATCCTGGCACCCGACAGGCAGCTGACAGTAACCTTCTCCTTGTTCAGCCTGGTGAGTGGAACATCTGTGTGCCTGACTATAGAGTCTCCTATTACTAGTACTTTCTTGCCATCTCATGCAGATGCAAACCTGAGGCTTCTTTGGACTTGCAGTCAGCCAAGGCATCCTGTCAGACAGATAAGACCCCTTCCGAGGACCCTACCATACATATAATTAATAATTTTATTATATTTTATTATACTTTCACTGTGTGTACTGCTTTTGGTGAACTTTGCTATATATCCCTTTAAGAAGCTTTTTAGGCATATTGACAGACGTTCCTCAATTACCATTATTGTGTCTCTAAGAACTACTTTATAGCACTGGACTGTGATTTCATACTATAGGCTTATTCTATGTTTATTTAAATTTACTTTTAGTATTTTATGTGAATGTTTATGTTTACTTTAGTTATTTGTGTGTCAATTTACAAGACAGCTAAATTCTGGAAACGTGTGACTTTTTTGACATGAGAATTTTGTGCACTGCTTGTGTAACATTGTTTTTAGCAATTTGTTGTGTTTTGGAAGTGTTCTGTACTGTTTGTGCTTACTAGTGACCACTTATCTTCTGACCAACTCTTTCAAGCATAGCTTACTGACAATCAGGCTTCTTCTCCAGCTACAACATGGATACTTAACCCAGATCTGCTGGTCCTTCTCCAAACATACCTAAAAAGAAAAAAAAAATTAGAGCATGAGTCCTTCCCATCTCTGAGGGCTCTTCCAGTGCCTCAGCCAATGGTGAGTAACTGTCCAGTGGACACTGCTGGTTCCCCAGACCACATATCTGTTTCCTCAAATCCATCTGGTGTAGTCTTGCTGGCCACTATGAACCAGGGTCAGACATGTCCTCTGCAGCTGTTCCAGTACACAGTTTGAACATGGGAGAAAATCTGTTTTGGGTAGAGGAGATACTTCTGAAGGATCTTCTCGAGGTGCCCATGAAAATATATGTGTTGCCTGGGATGATATACTGTCTCTTGGATACTCTCCTATAAGGAATGTACCTAGAAAAAAGAAACAGTTAATCACATAGAAAACCAAGAACTATATTTGCCAACTGTACTTTAATAGTATATTTAAGCTGGAATTACACAAATCTGCAAGAAAGTCCAGAATAGCCTCCAAAGGTGCAGAAAAGGAGTCCAATCCCTGAGAGACAGCCCACAAGGCAAAACACGTCTACTTGCTAACATACATCATATGAGTAGGGGACTTTTGGTAAAAAGTTAAGATGTGAACAATTTAGTCTGAAAGCTTGGGATTGCGGACCATCAAGGAAATTGGAGAAACCAAGTGGTTAACTAGAGCATTCAAATATTTGGCAAATCCAGGCTCACCAGGTGAGAAATGAGATCTGGAATGGGTTCCAGGACCCAATGAGGGCACCTCAGGAGAGGACAAAGGAAGGGGAACCAGACCTGGCAAACCCAAACGGGATCAATGAGAATTACAGTCACTATGCAATGGGTCACTTTCTGAAGAAACATTATTATCAGTGGGGTCATGGGATACACATACCAAAGACCCAGTGGGCAAGCATACAGGAGAGCACCTGACGGTGACTGTCCCTGAGGTGGATCTAGGGCATAGTAGCTATTGCACTTGGTGTTGGTTGGAGAAGGGAAAACATTTCAACTCTAAGTTCCCCATCACTGAAAAGTCTGAGCAGCAGCCTTTTAATTCAGGACCCTCTGATGAGGAAGGAGAATGTTCTTGCTTATACTGACCACTTTGATATTAGATTTCTCTAAGATTGTTGCTGTAATCAGAAACCGCTGAGTCAAGATTGCTCTTTTCCAGTCCTTTCAAGTCTTAGACAAAGGGGGGGAGGGGCAAGACTGGGTTCCTTCCATTTGTCCAGGTATCAGACTGCTGATATATTGTCCATCTGACAGAAGTCACATCCATGGGGAGAAATTCCCGAAAAGCCTACAAAGCAGGAGGACTGATCTCATCTCCAAGATGTTGATATGCATGTTGGCCTCAGCCACAGACTGGGTCTGATGGATAATCCTATCTTTAAAGTGCCCCCACCCCGGAAGAGAGGTGTCCGTTGTGACCATAGCCAAAGGAGGGGCAAGAATGAATGGTCTCCTGCTGGACAACAATGGAGGTTGCAACCACCCACTGACTTGATCTCAACTAACCTGGGTCAGGGAGACTGAAAAATTAATTGGATATTTTAAGTGTGACCACTGGACTGCCAGAGTCCACTGTAATGCCATGATGTGATACCTGGTCAAGGGAACCAAACAAATGGCAGCTGCCATGTGACCCAAAGGTCTGATAATAAGATATATTGGAACCTTTCTGCACATAGTCAAAGACTTTGCCATATCCTGAAGGTTCAATATTCTGGACTCTAGACGTTGTGGCAATCTAGGAGACTTTGTCCAAATGGCAACTTATAAATTCCAATGAATGAACAGGATGTTGGAAAGGGCTAAAATTAAAAAAAAAATAACACATTAGAAAGAGATGAAATTGAATACAATGCAGGGAAAGCTTATCCTATCCCAAAAGCTAACCACAATAACCATAGTTCTACACCAACAGTTAATAATTCAGCTGTAAACAACACTGTATCTAACTACCATAACTTAAGGGATAATGAGGTTTGCAAAGATGTTGGTGATCATTTTTTAGATACAGTAGAATACCCCCCCCCAAGGCTCGGAGAGGATAGCAGGGAGAAGGATGGGTGGACTAAAGGGACACAGAGAGAATCAGTATCAGCAAGGCAGGTTATCTACACAACACCACTACCATTATTGAAGATTCAACCATTAATTGAAGCTACTACTCATTCACTTTATGCGGCATACTCTGATATTCATGACTATAAAGGATTTAAAGTATTTACTTTTAGTCACGAGTGTATTGATGACACACATTTTAGTTTGTTCAGTAAGAGTTTTACTTGTGTGCCCAGTAACAAATTTGATGTGACTGATGCTATATTAGATTTAAAGCTCTTTGTTCAAAAATTTAATTTTAATGTGTTATGTAAAGAACAAGCTACTACAAATCAGCCTAGGTCTATTTTCTACAGAAAATGTACCGTCAGTCCCCCCCTACATTCTACTTTAAGTTTATTTGAAAAAGTATGTGAACATGACATTACAAAATTAGGCAGCATTTCTGTTAGGTCTTTTGCTAATAATCTCACTAAAGAGGAAAGAATATTAATGAATAAGTTGAAAAAAACATGAGCTAAGAATTATGAAACCAGACAAAGGGAGAGGGGTAGTGCTAATGGATTGTATAGATTATACACCTAGGATACATGACTTACTCAGCAATGAAAACCAATATTCAAGGGTTTCAAAAAATGAAATCCATATCTTTTACCACAAACTAAATGATCTTGAAGGACTTTTTAGACCAACATGTTATAGATTACAACCTATTTAGGTTCTTATTGATAAAGCACCCTGTTGTTCCTGTTATTCTCGGAATACCGAAAATACATAAGAACATGCAAAATCCACCTTTACGTCCCTCTGTGTCAGCTGGAGGATCAAAAATGCATCATTTAACATTTTATAGAGATGGCATGATAAGATTTTTCTTGACTAAATACTGCTATATCTTAAGGGATTCATGGAACTTTCTAGGTAAAATAAAACAAGAACTCTATCATGATGAATGGTTACTGGTCACCATTAATGTTATTGATTTGTTTTCATGTATATTCCACAGGATTGGTATTGACTGCTTTCATGAAGCTTGTTTGCAATGTGAGAATTAAAAAAACTCTGAAATTAACATCATGATAGAATTTTTGGAAATTGCATTAAAAAACACCTTCCTCTTTTTTGAGGGGGAGTACTACAAGCAAACGCCTGGTGTAGCAGTGGGCGCAGATTGCAGAACTCTATTTGCTAAAACTGTGCTTTGGCATTGGGAGGACAATTTTGTTTTTAATTCTAACAAACAAATGGTCATATATGTCCATTTTTTGGACAATATATTTCTAATTTGTAAAGGTGATGTGTTCTCACATAAAATATTTGTGAACTATTTAAACACTACAACAGATTTTCTTAGATTTATCTTTTCATATTCTGTGAATAGTATTAACTATTTAGGCATGTTATTATATAAGGACACCGAGCTACACACATATGTCTAAGATTTATAGAAAGCCAACCTTCTTGAACAATTTTCTGCAAAATTTTAGTTATCATCCTTACAATCAGAAAAGAAGTTTAGTTAAAGGTCAAATGGTGAGGATTTCAAGAATAGATTCTGATGATTGGAATGTTCAGGAAATACAAAATATTCATCTTTTATTTTTTAAAAATAATTAAATACATTGATAGATATTTTCCTTAAAAAAGGTTATTGCCCAACATTGCTGGAAGACATAAAGACTGAAGTGCTAAATAAAAGGGAGCACAATTTGTTTCCTATTTTAGGTAATAAAAAAAATGATAAAGAAGTGCTGAAGAATGGGACGCTTAAGAATTATGAACATACTATGACTGTAACATTCAGTAATGCTGCTAATGTCATTAATACTATACTCAAAGATAATTGGAAAGTAATCCAAAGTGATGTTAGTATCAATACAGCACTTGGAATGGTTCCCAATTTCGCATACAAATGGTATCTGAACTTGAAAGGAACTGTATTGGATTAAATGTCTAACAATAATGGTATAACTAAAGGGATGTAAGGTGTAGGTCTTGCCAACAGTACAACAATATCTATGTAGGGCACAGGGTAAAATTGAGAATTGTTTCTACTAAACTGAAATTACATAAGAGGTATGATTGTAATACAACTGGGGTTATCTACACTACATTTTGTGATTTTTTACCATTCATATTATGTTGGCAAAACAGAAAGAGCCCTGAAATGACACAGATATGCACACTTTTATAAGGTATGAACCCAGTGGGTTAATAATACCTTATATAAGCACAAGTTGGAATGTTCAGGAAATACATAATATTCATCTTTTATTCTAGAACACGTTTTACACAATTTGGGCGGGGGTTGGGAAGATACTCTAGAATTTAGAGAACTTCATTGGCAAATAAGTTTAAATGCTAACAATTTGCCTGGTCTTAATGAAATGCTCTCCATTAACAATGTGTTAAAGCTTAGAGCAGCAAAGCTGGAAGAGGATTCATATTGCTTAGTTTTGCCCATGTTTTTTAAGGGTCTATATCAGAACATCAAAGTATTAAAACTTCGAATGTTCTGATATCGAACACTATTCAGCGAATGCTAAGAATAGTGAAGCTGCAGAACAGTGAATTCTTTCCTCGGGAAATAATTTGGTTGGCCGTTTGTGTGGCTTCGTTATTCTTAGCGCTGTGGTGGAAAGTTACGGGTTAGGTTCAGGTAAGTTTGCAATTGTACGTTAGGGTTAAGGGCGGGTTAAGTGAGATAGGGTTAGGTTGCGGGTTAGGCGTGTGAGCGATAGTGACAGACTTTAGGATTAGGGGCAATTTATGTGAGTTAGGGTTAGGGCATGGGTTAGGTGAGTGTGTGATAGTGACGGAGCTTAGGGTTAGGGTTTGGGTTAAGGTAAGTGGGTAGATAGTAGTGTATGTTTAGTTTAGTGTAGCGTTAAATGTAGGAATTTAAGTGTATGTCTGTGGTTGCTGTTTGTCTGATGTGCTTGTGTTGTGTGTATGTGTTTCGGAGCAGCTCATTTTTTCCATGGGAAAAAATTCACTGTTTTGAATGTTCGATATTTTCATGTTTAGATGTTTTGGAGCCGATGAAATAGCGTTCACTATTTTCATCTTTCGATAACATGGTATAAACGTTTTTATAACACTAGATGTGTGAGAATTGGATTTGAATTATTTATATATGAATAGAAGTTTTTAGGTGTTATTTATTTTTTCTTTTAATATGATTAATGTTGTGTGGTGATTGGTTAATTAATCAATTTACAGTGGATGTGGTTTACTATTTAAGCATGCTATCAAGAATTGGTCGTGCATCCTAAGAAACCCCATTTGTTATTAGGGACAAAAGCACTTAAAGTAACTAGTTTTAACTATTAAATATCGTCTTGTACTTCAACTGTGACTAGTACGTCTATTTGTTTTGAGTATTATTGGGCAATGTCCTCAGTTAGTGTGCTTCCAGGCTTTTATCAACTGAGGTTTTCTGTTGTTTTTTGTGGTTCTAGTCATTGTATCTAGGAGTTTTTTTTTTTTAGGTTCATAGGTTCATAAGTAGGTACTAGGCTATCTGCCTGAGGGCATTTATAAGCCTAGCCAGAGTGTGTCAGCTTTCGCCACCCCATTGATTAATTAACTGAGCCTCTGTCAAGCAGAGCCAATGAAGTGATCCCAGGGGTGTATTTTCTGTTACCCATCCACTTGTCAAGGTTTCTCTTGAAGAATGTTAGTGAGGGGCTCTGCCTAATGTAGTTAGGAATTTTGTTCCAAAGCATGGGGAGTCTCTGTGATAGGAATCTATCCCTCCAGAGTGTACTATTAATTGTTGTGGTGAGGTTTAGCTCACTAGAGCATGCTCCTCACAGTGACTTGGATTTCTTTAGGTGGAGCATGTCCATCAATTCTGAGTTGGACATGGCTTTGTAAGTCAGGCAGAGATCACCTCTGAGTAAGCGATATGCCACTGAGTACAGCCGGAGTTTTTTCAGTCTGGCTGCATAGGACATATGTTTGAGGCCAGTAATCCTCTTGGTGAGGTACTTTTGTGGTCTTTCCAGCTGTTGGAGGTGTCTTATGTGGTACATCCCAAATGGGGCATTGTACTCTATGATGGGTCTGATGAGTAACGAGTTGAGGGGCACTATAACCTCTTTATTTCTAGATGCGAACCCTTTGGTAATTAGATGGGCCACATAGCAGGATTTCCTAACTACTTTGGCAATATGATTGTCAAAGAAGAGATTACTATCTACCTGGGTCCCCAGATCTCTTATTATCTCTTCTGCATTAAAAGGGCTGCCGCCTATGTGGTAATTTGTGAGTGTTTTGTTTTTCCCAAACGGGATGACTATGCATTTTTTGGCATTTAGCTTGAGGCCATGACTTTGACACCAGGTGTCTGTCTCAGTAAGGCCTTTTTGAAGGATGTCTGTGTCAGCCGGAGAGCCAATTATGGCTCCCAGTTTGCAGTCTTCAGTGAACTTGGTTAGCTATAGTCCTCTTGTGTTTGCTTGTACTTCTGAGAAGTATATGCCGAACAGTAGGGGTCCCAGGACTGAGCCTTGTGGGACACCAGTTGTGACTGGTTTAGAGTCGGACCTGGAGCCTGCTATTCTTACCATGTGAGTTCTGTCTGTAAGCCAGTTGGCAACCCATCTTGTGACATAGGGGCTTATGCTCAGGCTGGTGAGTTTTTCTAAAATACCTGAGTGGGGAATGGTGTTGAAAGCCTTGGTGAGGTCAAGGTAGGCTGTGTGAACCACCTTTCCCTCGTCTATGGCCTTAGTGACTGTCTCAAAGAAGTCAACCAGGTTTAGTAGGCATGATCTGCCATTAACAAAGCCAAACTGGGTCGGGTCAAGTGTTTGGAGGTTCCTAATGTCTTTGTTAATGAGTTCCATGATGATGCACTCCATAGCCTTGCAGACCAGGCTAGTCAGGGTTATGGGGCGGTAGTTACCAGGGTCAGTTATGGCCCCTCCTTTGTGGAGCAGAATAACCATTGCTGTGTGCCATTCTATGGGCACATAGCTTGTGGACAGGCTGAGATTGAACAGCATGTTTAGGTGGGGGGGTTAGTTCATTCTGTAGTTCGTGCAAGACGCGTCCTGGGACACTATCTGGCCCCATTGACACTGTGTTTTTGGCTTTTGAAAGGGCTGTTTTCACCTGTGTGTTTGTGATTTCTGGGACATTACACTTTTTTGGTATTGTTGTGGGCCCTTTCGGAGGTGAGAGGGGGGGGTGAAGTTTGCACTGAATCTATCTGCCAGGATGTTGGCAATATCAGTAGGTTCAGTATATTTTGTGCTATGTTGCACTAGCTCAGAGCATATCTGCGAGTTGCCACTTAGATTCTTGACATAGCTAAAGAAGGCTTTCTGGTTATCTTTCAAATCCTTGGCTGTTTTTCTTTTGAAGTTAGCCTTGGATGATTTTATGAGGGACCTTAGTTTCTTACTGATACTGAGCAGGGATGTCTTTCCTTCTTAGGATTTGCTTTTTTTCTGAACTAGTTTCCTCCTTTTATTGCATATCCTGTTTATGGCAGAGGTCCACCAGACTGGTTTCCTTCTCTTAGGGGAGTGAGTCTTGGTTTTGCTAGGGATGGCATGATTCATGCATCCTTGTAGGTGCTCATAGAGTGCATTTGTAAATGATTCTGCATCTTGGGCAGTGTTATCCTTTAATGTGGGGGCTGTCAAACTTACCACCTCTGTCTTAAGTAAAGTTAAGTTTGCTTTAGAAAAGTTTTTCACTGTGGTTTCCTTGGTTGGGGGTGGTGGTGGGGTGTGGACATCCAAAGTGATTAGTTTATGATCTGATTTAACCAGTGACATGTTGACCTCCGGTGCGGAACACCTGTCGCCCATATTGGTGATGACCAGGTCCAATATGTTTTCACCTCTGGTAGGGACATTTACCAGCTGATCCAGGGCATTTGAGTTGATAAATTCCAGGAAGCGCTGTGCCTGGGAGTTTGTACTCAAGTAGTTTTCCCAGTTAATGGTAGGGTAATTGAAATCGCCCAATATCAGTGTGTTCAGTAGAACCTTCATGTTTTCCAGTGTCTCCAGAAAGGCAGACTGGTGGTCCTGGGTCATGGAGGGTGATCTGTAGCAGGCCACAATTTGCATTGCAGATTTGCCCGATGTTAGTTGCACATGGATGATCTCAGAGGTATCATGCTGCGCCACTAACCTGGAGGTGTAGGTATCCTTGATGAATATGGATACACCCCCACCTTTTGTATTTTGGTCCATGTTCTGTGGCCAAAATATGTGGTATGAGTTGTAGCCCAGTAGTGCTGGAGTGCTCTCTGGAGCCTTGAACCAGGTTTCAGTTACTGCACAAATGTCGATGTTCTCCATACTAAGGAGTGCTTCAAGCGCGTGCATTTTGAGATTTAAACTCCTGGCATTGAGTAGCATAACCCTCATTTTTTTATTTGTGCTGTTTATGGAGGTGGGTTTGCCTTTTGAGCCTTGCCTAAAAAAGGCACTATCGGGGCAGTAAGAGCCTTGGCCAGTATTTGAAAGCCTAGAGGTGACAGGTGCAAGTCGTCTTTTGTGAAGCAATGGGGCTTGTCGAGCATGTCGTCCCAGGCTGACAGACACTGGATCCCCTTTGAATGACACCAGAAGCTTAGCCAATTGTTGAAATTGATAATTTTTTTGTTATACTGAGGTATCATTCTTGGTGAGGGCAGGATGCTACTCAGGGTCAGGGTCATACCCGCCTGGGCTACATGATCAGAGAGCTTTTCCATGTCTCTTTTCATGTAGTCCAGGGAGGTACATCTCAGGTCATTCACACCAACATAAACAATGACAGAGTCATATTTGTAAATGTTCTGGAGTGACCTGAGTGCTTGTGTTATGTGGCGGATTCTGGCTCCCAACAGGCAGCTAACAGTAACCTTCTCCTTGTCCAGCCTAGTGAGTGGGACGTCGGTGTGCCTAACTATAGAGTCACCTATTACTAGTGTGTTAGGTATGTTATTTCACCTTAAGGGCTGTGATTGTACGGCACACTGATTTTGTGTTTCATGCATTGTCTGGTTTGTGACGGGAGGTGTAGGTTGTTTGGGTGTCTGCTTTGCAGGTCTCTGATGCTTTTGCAGGTTTTTAATTAGAGCCTCCGAGAATGACTTTGTGTATTTATGTGTATTTTTTGCCAGTGCTGGTTTAGTAGTTCTATGTGTGGCTGGAGGTGTGGTGCAAGTGTTAACCTTCTCCTCATGACTGTCTGTTCCAGTCTTGGGTGGAGAGACCTTAGCCTCCAGTTTGACTGTATAATTGCATCTCTCGCATATGTTAGTGTTTTGTGGTAGGAGGAGAGTGCTGTCTGTGTACATGAGGGAGTTGTAATATTGCCTCAGGATACCCAGGTTCACCAGCTGGACTGGAGAGTACACCTGAAGTTGCCCTTTGGTCATGCCTGAATAGTAGGGTGAGCTGCTTAGTCGCTTGGTTGGTGAGGGGTGGATAAAGAGCCTTGACCTGCTGGGCAGTCAAGTGTTGGGGTATATTAGTGCTTGCTATTAGGTCTGAGCAAGTGCTGGACTGTAGGATGCTTTTTGAGTGCTTAGGTTGAGAGTTAGACTAGTTTCAAGGAAAAAACTGAAGAGGAGACTTAGTGGAGCTGGGAATAATTTAACCCTAGTTAAATTATTTTCTAGCTAATAGCTAATTTTTGCCCATTTTCTGCTCACATTCTGTTGGAGTCATTCTCTGGCATTTTGGTTTCTCAGTGATATGTTTTGAGTAAGCTTTTGGACAGTTCCAATTAATCCATATATATATATATATATATACACACATACATATGGAAGGTGACACGGTACTGGATTTAACTTTTAAGCTCACCCAGTTGATTGAACTTCTTACACTGATGGCTCAACAAGGATCACAGTTGGTGATCGGAGATGGCAAAAATAGCCATTGATTAAACTGCGATTCCATTACAAGTGATCTTCAGCATCAATGACAAGATAAAAATGTGGTTCCTTTCACTTCCTCTTCCTGTAATAACCATGTTACAGTAGTATTACGCTATGGTACATCTCATACGAGCACTAATACAACGGGTGACCTGCCACCCTGTCCCAATGTAGTGGATGTCAAAAATTGGTTAAATGAAGCGTGTTTTGATTTTCGGTGTTCTACATGGCAACAGCAAGTAAGTTTAACTTTTGCTGAGCAACTGAAAGCTTCTGAAAAAAAGCTTTTAAAATATAACCGCACAGCACATCACAGACCACTGCTAACACGAATCCACGGAGAGCCAGTACGCTGCAGAAATAATTCTTTAATGAAGACTAAGCGCTTTCACCAAACAAACTGTGGCATCATCAGAGTCATACATTCTGAAAAAACACTGGGTTTAAATAGCTGTTGAAGCAAACCAATCATTCAATAATTGACTAATTAATCAATCCATGGATTTAACCCTTAAACAGACACCACCACACAAACAGACCACAGTACATAACATATACTATATACCCTTTACAAGAAAAACTATTCCTAAAAACAATAAAATTCTCTAACCTCATATACAATATATATCATAAAAATCTATGTACAAAAATATATATAAATGTGTTAAATACAAAATGTATATTGTTGTTGAAATATATATATATAAAACTATATATATCTTAAATTTACCATACATACAATATAAAAAATAAATAAAAAAATGTTGTGTTTATATAACAATTCATTACACATCTTATATCAAATATGATTTCTGCCTCAAAATAGGCTTTAATGAAATGCAATCATTTAAACCAGGCTGTTTCATTGCATTTAGCCTGAGCTGCCATTCTGCTTCAAGAAGAGCTACTCTGTTCCCAATGTCACCACCCTGGTCAATAACAACCCGATCAATAATGAAAAACAAAAATTTCTTGAAACTGGAGCATTTGACAGAATGCAAATAAAGGGCATTGTGCGCATCTTTGTTCCTCACACTTCTAACATGCTCCAACACCCTATCCCTTAGCCTACGTGTCGTCATTCCAATATAAAATGCATCACATGAGGTGCATGAAGCAATGTAAATGATGTTTTTACTATTACAATTACATGCCCCCGGACAACCCAAGGTATGCCCAAAATTGGCCACACAAACATAAGGTCCTTCCGCTATAAACCTACATGCCCTACATGCTCCACATTTTCTCATCATGGACTTAACAGACTTAGGATTCTTTTCCAGGATACTCTTCAAATTGGGCCCTTTACTAAAAACAATTCTAGGCTCAGATCCAATAATAGTCTTTAATTCCATACTTAAACTATTATCCCATAAACTTTTCATTACAGCACACATTTCAGAAGCTTTCTCACTGAACTGCAAAACAAAAACTGGGTCACGATCGAAAGTCACTTTTTCTCTTTCACTGGTACTCACAACGTCACCAATCGTCACCAAACTTCCATTACCCCCAAACTTCCTCAAAATAGGGGAATACATTTTGTATTTAACACATTTATATATATTTTTGTACATAGATTGTTATGATATATATTGTATATGAGGTTAGCGAATTTTATTGTTTTTAGGAATAGTTTTTCTTGTAAAGGGTATATAGTATATGTTATGTACTGTGGTCTGTTTGTGTGGTGGTGTCTGTTTAAGGGTTAAATCCATGGATTGATTAATTAGACAATTACTGAATGATTGGTTTGCTTCAACAGCTATTTAAACCCAGTGTTTTTTCAGAATGTACGACTCTGATGATGCCACAGTTTGTTTGGTGAAATCGCTTAGTCTTCATTAAAGAATTATTTCTGCAGCGTACTGGCTCTCCGTGGATTCGTGTTAGCAGTGGTCTGTGCTGTGCTGTGTGGTTATTTCTCGTTTGCCCTGGATTGGGTTTTACTTGTTCTTTTAAAATATAAATCACTCCAGTTAGACAATATATGTTTAAAAGAATGTTTACCTCAAGGAGGAGAGCCTAAGGGCTTAAGACTCTGGAAATTTCTGAATGGCATATCTAAAGACTCAGCCTTAACTAAATAACCTATTGCAGCATTTGATGAATGTGGTTTTAAGATGTTGAAAGTTCCTATTAAGTTTAATTAAAAGGAGATGAACCAATTACTTAATGACAATAATGTGCTGGATATGTCACTTAAGAATGATTTGATGTTTGAAGTGAGATCCTGTGAATATGTTTAAGTTTTTAAAGATGTTGAAAGTATGTGGAAAAAGGCTAAAATAAAAAAAAAAAAAAAAAAAAAATTAGAAAGCGATGAAATTAAATACAATGCAGAGAAAAAAACTCCAAAAAGTGCCGACTGCACACAAAGAAGAACACTTAGTAAAACCAGGAACAACTTTATTACAAGCTGTAAACCAACAAATTCCGGTAGAAGTAAGCGCTTCAGGTCTGATGAAGGCGGGTCATTTGTACTCGCCGAAAGCGCTTACTTCTACCGGAATTTGTTGGTTTACAGCTTGTAATAAAGTTGTTCCTGGTTTTACTAAGTGTTCTTCTTTGTGTGCAGTCGGCACTTTTTGGAGTTTTTTGGTCTTTGCAGTTTGTTGGTCGTATTTGTTTGTACAACGCAGAGAAAGCTTGTCTTATCCCAAAAGCTGACCATAATAACCATAATTCTACACCAGCAGTTAATAATTCAAATGTAAACAACACTGTTTCTAACTGACATAACTTAAGGGATAATGAGGTTTGCAAAGATGCTGGTGATGATTTTTTTAGGTGCAATATAATATCCCCCCACGACGCTCGAAGAGGATAGCAGGGAAAAGGATGTGGACTAAAGGGACACAGAGAGAATCAGTATCAGCAGGGCAGGTTTCCTGCCCAACACCACTACCATCAGAGAAGATACAACCGTTAAATGAAGCTACTGCTCATTCACTTGGCATACTCTGATATCCATGACTATAAAGGATTGAAAATATTTACTCTTAGTCATGAGTGTATTGGTGGCACACATTTTAGTTTGTTCAGCAAGGGTTTTACTTTTGTGCTCAGTACCAAGTTTGATGTGGCTGATGCTATATTAGATTTGAAGCTGTTTGTTCAAAAATTAAATTTTAATGTGTTATGTAATGAACATGCTGCTACAAACCAGCCTAAGTCTGTTTTCTACAGAAAATGTACCTTCAGTCTCCTCTTACATTCTACAAAGTTTATTTGAAAAAGTACGTCAACATGAAATTAGAAAATTAGGCAGCATTTCTGATAGGTTTTTTGCTAATGATCTCACTAAACAGGAAAGAATATTAATGAATGAGTTGATGAAAAAATGTGAGCCAAGAATTATGAAACCAGACAAAGGGGGAGGGGTAGTGCTAATGGATTCTATAGATTAAACATTGATTCTATAGAATAAATATCTAGGATGCATGACTTACTCAGCAATGAAAACCAATATTCAAGGGTTTCAAAAAAATGAAATACATATATTTTACCAAAAACTAAACTTGCTCTTGAAGGACATTTTAGATCAACATGTTGTAGATCACAACCTATTGAGGTTCTTATCAAAAGAAAACCCTGTTGTTCTTGTTATTTTTGGAATACAGAAAGTACATCAAAACGTGCAAAATCCACCTTTATGCCCTATTGTGTCAGGAGTAGTTTTGAAAATGTATCCTTTAGCATTATATACAGATGATATGATAAAAATTGACTTGACTAAATACCCCTGTATCTTAAGGTATTCATGAGACTTATATAACAAGAATTCTATTATGATGAATGGTTGCTGGTCACCATTGATGTTATTGCTTTGTTTTCTTGTATACCCCACAGTATTGGTATCGACCAGTTTCATGAAGCTTGCTTACAATGTGAGAATTTAAAGAACACTGAGATTAACATCTTGATGGAATTTTTGGAAATTACATTAAAAAACAACTTCCTCTTTTTTTGAGGGGGAGTACTATAAGCAAACACCTGGTGTAGCAATGGGCAAAGCTTGCACCCCTCTGTATGTGCTTTGGTATTGGGAGCATTATTATTTTATTTATTTATTAACCAGGAAAGTCCAACTTGGAACAAAGTCAATTTTCAGCAGAGGCCCAGGAGAAATGCTCCAGGCACATGTCTTTGTAATGTGGGAGGAAACTGGAGCAAACCCACACAAATGCAAAGAGGACATGCAGACTCCACATAGAAGGAAACCCAGCCGAGAATCAAACCAGAGAACCTCTTGCTGTGAGGCAACAATGCTACCGCTGCACCATTGCACCATCATGCATTCTGTTTTTAATTCTGATTATAATAACCAAATGGTGACATATGTCTGTTTTTGGATGACATATTTCTAATTCTGAAAGGTGATGTGTCCTCACTTAAAAATATTTTTGAACTATTTAAACACTACCACAGATTGTCTTAGATTTACCTTTTCTTATTCTGTGACTAGTAAGCTATTTAGACATTTTATTATATAAGGACACTGAGCTACACACATATTAAGCTTTATAGAAAGATTACTTTATTGAATAGTTTTCTGCACTATTTTAATTATTATCCTTACCATCAGAAAAGAAGTTTAATTAATGTCATGAGATGGGTTGCCAATTGGCTCATGGACAGAACCAACATGGTGAGAGTTACAGGCTCTAGGTCCAACTCTAAACCAGTTACAAGTGGCGTCCCCCAGAGTTCAGTCCTGGGACCCCTCCTGTTCGGTATATACTTCTCAGAGGTACAGGCAAGCACAGGAGGACTGTGGCTAACCAAGTTCGCAGATGACTGCAAACTGGGGGCCAAAACTGACTCTCCAGCTGATACAGACATCCTCCAGAAGGGTCTCACTGAGACGGATACCTGGTGTCAAAATCATGGCCTCAAGCTAAATGCCAAAAAGTGCATAGTCATCTCCTTTGGAAAAAACAAAGTAACCGCAAACTACCACATAGGTGGTAGTCCCCTAAATACAGAAAATGTAATAAGGGATCTGGACCCAAGTAGATAGTAATCTCTCCTTTGATAATCATATTGCCAAGGTGGTTAGAAAATCCTTCTATGTGGCCCACCTGATCACAAAAGGGTTCACATCTAGAACAAAAGAGGTTATTGTGCCCCTCTACTCATCACTCATCAGGCCCATCATAGAGTACAACGCCCCATTTGGGATGTAACTTACAAGACACCTGCAACAGCTGGAAAGACCACTGAAGTACCTCACCAAGAGGATTACTGGCCTCAAACAGATGCCCTATGCAGCCTGACTGAAGATACTCCAGCTGTACTGTGTTGCATATCACTTACTCAAAGGTGATCTCTGCCTGACATACAAGGCCATGTCCAACCCAGAATTGATGGACATACTCCACCTAAAAAAAAACAAATCCCCAACAGCCACACGCTCTAGAGATCTAAACCTCACCACAATGATAAATAGGATGTGCTGGGGGGATAGATCCCTGTCCCAGAGACTCCCCATGCTTTGTAACAGGACTCCAATCTACATTAGGCAGAGCTCCTCACTAACACTCTTCAAGAGAAACCTTGACGAGTGGATGAGAAACAGAAAATTTACCCCGGGGATCACTGCAGTAGTTGTGCCTCTGCACAGGGAACTAATGGCTCTGCTGGACAGAAGCACAGGGAACTAATCTAAGGGGGTGGTGAAAGCCAACATATTCTGGCTAGGCTTATAGATGCCCTTGGGCAGATAGCCTAGTACTTACCTATGAACCTATAAACCTATAAAGGTCAAATGGTGAGGATTTCAAGAATAGTTTCTGATGATGTGTGCTTCTTAAAAGAATTAAATACACTGATAGATATGTTCCTTAAAAGAGGTTATTCCCTAGCATTGCTGGAAAGCATAAAGACTGAAGTACTAAATAAAAGGGAGCACCTTTTTTTCCTGTTTTAGGTAAAATAAAAAAAAAAATGATAAAAAAGTGCTGAACAATGGGATGCCTAACAATTATAAACATTCTTTGACTATAACATTCAGTAATGCTGTCAGCGCCATTAAAAATGTAGTTAAATATAATTGGAAAGTAATCCAAAGTATGGTAGTACCAATACAGTACTTGGAAAGGTACCCAGTTTCACATACAAACGGTATTTGATCTTGGAAGAAAAATTAGAAAGAGGAACTGTATCAGATGAAATGTTTAACAATAATGGTATAACTAAAGGGATGGCAAAGTGTGGGTCTTGCCAACAGTGCAAAAATATCTATGTAGGACAGGCACATGTTAAATTTGACAACCCTTACTACTGAACTGAGTTTTATAAGAGGTATGATTGTAATACAACTGGGGTTGTCTACATTAGGTTTTGTGATTTTTACCATTCATATTATATTGGCAAAACAGAAAGAGCCCTAAAAAGATGCGTATATGAACACTGTTACAAGGTATGAACCCAACAGGTTAATAATTCTTTATATAAGCACAAGTTGGAGTGTTCAGGAAATACAAAATACGATTTTTTTATTCTAGAACAAGTTTTACACAATCCGGGGGGGGGGGACTTGGGAAGATACTCTAGAATATAAAGAACTTCACTGGCAAATAAGATTAAATGCTAACAATTTGCCTGGTCTTAATAATATTCTCTCCAGTAACAGTGTGTTAAAACTTAGAGTAGCAAAGCTGTAAGAAAATTCCTATTGCTTAGTTTTGCCCATGTTCTCTAACACTAGATGTATAAGGACTGGATTTGAATTATTTGTATATGAATAGACATTTTAGGTATTATTTTTTTAATATGATTAATGTTGTGCAGTGATTGGTTACTTAATCAATTTACAATGAATGTGATTTACTATTTAAGTATGGTATCAATAATTGGTTTTATGTTCTGAAGAATTCCTGTTTGTTATTAGGGAAGAAAGTGCTCAACGTAATGTGTTTTAACTATTAAAATCATCTTGTACTTCAATTGTGGCTAGTATGTCTATTTCTTCTGAGCATTATAGGGTGATATCATTGGTTAGTGTGGTTCCAGACTTTGTCCAAATGGCAACCAATAAATTCTAAGGACTGAACAGGATAGAGACTGGACTTTTGGTAGCTAACTGTGAGCTCTAAGGAACTACACAGCTGAAGTAAAGTATCTCTGGCCCTGATCATGAATGCTTTCATGGGGCAAATTAGGAGCCAGTCATCCAGTTAGGGAAAGACCTACAACCTCTGCAACCTGAGCTAGACTGCTACCAGTGCCATATACTTGGTGAAAACCTGGTGGGCAGAGATGAGGCCAAACAGCATTGCTCTGAACTGGTAATGATCGGTCCTCAGCTGGAAGTGCAGAAATCTCCTGTGCCACCTCAAAATCTATATGGTGGTAGACATCCTTGAAATCAATTGAACACATCCAGTCATCCTTGCTCAGCACAGGTAAAATCAACTGCATTGTGATCAACCATAACTTGGTTTGCTTTGCAAACATATTCAGCTTGCTCAAACCCAAAATCAGTCTGAGGTCTTTGCTCTTTATTTGAGAACCTTGAGTAGACCTTGGATCCTGTTTGGGAGTTATACTGGGAACTGAATAACTTCTGGATATGATTCTTAACACCCATGTGTCCAAAGTGATGGCCTCCCAAGCTTTTGGGTGTAGACCAATCAACCCCCAACTGCCTCTAGAGCAGGACTATTGAGCAACCCTTCAGGCCTCCTGTTGAAACCTCCACATAAGACTTGGTTCTGTGGACACCCCTGCCTTGAGGGCAGCATCTGTTGTGGTTGCTTCCCACCTGCCATGGGGGCAAACTCAGAAGGAGTCTCTTCAAATGACTGCTGTGATTTCCTAAAAAAGAGATATTCACCCACTTTGGTTCTGAAAAAAGGTTCATGTAGGGTAGCAAAACAAACTCCAACAACAGACAGTGTCTTCTCATCTTCCTCACTCCTGGTCAGGTGTATTTTGGCCCAATAAGAGATGAATAATCAAGAGGAGCATTAACAGGGGATGCCTTAAAGCAGTCTATAAAGTCACACAACCTCATCCAAGCATGGCGATGCATAAAAATGCTGGTGCCAACCGCTCTAGACGTGCCATCAGCTGCATTAGAAAGCAGACACATGGACACATTAGAAATGGACTGAAGTATGAACAGTTCAGTCTCCAAAGTCTTCTGAGCTTCTGGAGACTGCTGTGGCACAGCTCTTGATACTTCATAGGTTCATAGGTAGGTACTAGGCTATTGGCCCTAGGGCCTATATAAGCCTAGCCACCCAAGAAAATAATTTTCCTGTGCCCATGTTGAGCAGAGCCACAGAAGTGATCTCCAGGGTGAATCTCCCATCCAATCAAGATTTTTCTTAAAGAGTGCTAATGAGCTTTGTTTGATATAGATAGGTAGTGTGTTCTAGAGTATGGGAAGTCTCTGGGACA
Source organism: Protopterus annectens (assembly GCF_019279795.1). Taxonomy (NCBI): domain Eukaryota; kingdom Metazoa; phylum Chordata; order Ceratodontiformes; family Protopteridae; genus Protopterus; species Protopterus annectens. The sequence goes on along the minus strand of NC_056728.1, from coordinate 121,077,841 downwards.
GGAATCTATCCCTCCAGCATGTTCTGTTTATTGTGGTGACAAGGTTTAGGTCCCTAGAGTGTGTAGCTCAGAGGGACTGGGATTTCTTTAAGTGGGGCATATCCAACAGCTCTGGATTTGTCATAGCTTTGTATGTTAGGCACAGATCGCCTCTGAGTAGGCGATATGCGATGGAGTAAAGCTGGAGTTTTTTGATACGGTCTGCATAGGGCATCTGTTTGAGGCTGGTAATCCTCTTTGTGAGGTATTTCTGTGGCCTTTCTAGTTGTTGTAGATGTCTTGTGAGGTACATACCAAAAGGGGCATTGTACTCTATAATGCGTCTAATGAGTGACAAGTAGAGGGGAACAATGTCCTCTTTTTTCCTGGATGAGAAACCTTTTGTGATGAGGTGTGCCATGTAGAAGGATTTCCTGATTACTGTGGCAATGTGATTATCAATGGAGAGACTACTGTCCACCTGTGCCCCAAGGTCTCTGATCACACTTTCGGTGTTAAGTAGACTACCACCTATGTGGAAGTTCATGAGTTTTTACCAAAAGGGATGACAATGCACTTTTTGGCATTGAGCCTGAGGCCATGGCTTTGACACCAGGCATCTGTTTCAGTGAGGCATTTTTGTAGGATGTCCACATCGTTAGGAATTTTGATTATGGCTCCTAGTTTGCAGTCATCTGTAAACTTTGTTAGCCAAAGACTGTCTGTGTTAGCCTGCACTTCTGAGACATAGATACCAAACAGGAAAGGACCCAGGATTGAACCATGTGGTACTCCACCTGTCACTGGTCTGAAGTCCGATTTGGAGTCTGCTACTTTCACAGTGTGAGTTATTTCAGTTAGCATCTTGGCAACCCATCTTGTAACACATTTATTTATACCTCGTTTAGTGAGTTTATCTATAATTCCAGAGTGGGGGTGGTGTCAAAAGCCTTAGTGAGATCTAGGCTGTGTGAACCACCTTACCCTCGTCTACAACTTTGGTGACCACTTCAAAGAAGTCTAGCAGGTTTAGGAGACATGATCTGCCTTTTACAAACCTGAACTGGGTGGGGTCCAGAGTTTGAAGATTACCAGTGTCATTGTTTCTAAGTTCCATGATGAAAAGTTCCATAGCCTTGCAGACCAGGCTCGTCAGGCTAATGGGGCTGTAGTTCCCGGGATCCGTGGTGGCTCTCCCTTTTTGGAGTGGGGTAACCATCACTGTGCTCCATTCAGTGGGCACAAAGCCTGAGGTGAGGCTGTGATTGAACATGGTACTTAGGTGGTGTGCCAGTTCATTCTGTAGTTCATGTAGAATGCAGCCTGGGATGTTGTCAGGTCCCATGGATGCTGTGTTCTTGGCTTTGGAGAGTGTGGTTTTTACCTGTGCAGCCGTGATTACAGGATGTTAAATAAAAAATCAGAATTCAATACACAGGAGGTTCAGATTCAAAAGTTTACTAGTGTACACCAGGAGGCAAAAAACCATACAAGTACAGAATTTTGCCTGACATGATGCAGGAAGTACAGAATATTTTATAGTGTTTGCATTCAAGTTATGCCCACCTTACTGACGTAGTTAGTCACAAGGCATCTACATCACTTTTACTAACAGTATTTTATTCATCTAATAATGCTGATGCAGTACATTTAAAAAAACTTTTACTTTAGATACAATACGGCCTTGCTATCCAGCTGGCCAGTCATAATGTCTTTCTGTAAAGTTACTTCTTAAAGGTCTCATATCAGTTTGAATACAATAGCAGATTCAGTCTTTAAATTCACCTCTTTGTTCACTGTTTCACTTTCCCACCAGCTGTGTTTTTATCTTACAGGGACAAGTTACTACATCAGGAAAGGAAGATTTAATTATTTACAAGGACAAGTTATCTTATCAGGAAGGAGCGGAAGATTTACATATTTAATTTCCTGACCCAGCAGATAATCACTTATGAAAAGCATAACATTAAGCTTGCTGAGCTGGCAGCTGCCAGGGTCAGGGGTCAAAGCGCACTGCAGTTTCAAAAGCTACTTGCATTTGCACATGAATTTATCCCTTCTGTTATATCATTAATAGAATAAAATGCATTATGAACTACCTTGCTTTTAAACTAGCATTTCACATATATTTAAATACATATTTTTCTAACATTTTCCCCCCTATTAATACTTGTTATTCTATTTTGAAGTATGCATAGTGTCATTTCATCTCCTAGCCTTTCCCACTCAGGATTTTCAGCTAGGTGAGTCATTTAATCTATACTTCAGAAAAAGCGTCATCTGAAATCAATCTTTCAATTTCAATATCTTGGTAGAAAGTTTCAGTAACAGATACATCAACAAAATCTTTGACTAATCTTTTCATGCAGGGAATTCCACAGCAAACACATGCTTCTATTAGGAGTATACTCACTACTCACACAAATAGCAATTAGAATGTTCATTAGGATGGAACCCCACCCCCCAAACAGATTCTGGAAAAAGTCCATCAGTGGGTTTGGGCCTGGTTCAGTCATGGCTGATACTTGCTGAATTACCTCTAGGTGATTATTTATCTTGTGGCGATTGTCAGGGATGAAAGCACAGCATTCTTCTTTGATAAGCGCACACGTACCACCTCTCGCCGCTAGGGTGAAGTCAAGAGCCATCCGATTTTGTAGCACAACAGTTCTAATTGCATTCAGTTCATCAGTCACCAATTCTAGGGCAGAAAAAGTTGCATTACTCATTACTTCGAGAAGTTTCGACAACTTCCTCAGCTCCCAGATCGATTTGACTGCTCCATAGGCTGGTAGTATTCCTGCCCAGGATATAACACTGTCACCCAAGTCCATATGAGTCAATTCACTTCTGTCTTTTACTGAATTATGGTCTTTCCAACCAGCTTCGATCTTCCCAACTGGATTCACAGGTTTCTTAACTGGACCTTCAGATTTTTGAGCTGTTCCCTTACGTTTTGTATCTTACCCAAAGGTAATTCTGCAGTATGTCTTATTGCTGGAACCAGATAACCCAAAAAACAACTGCTGGACCAATTCTCAGGTAACCATTTATATTCCTTTTTCCCACAAATAAAATAACAGTTTTCTACTTTAGTACGAATACGCATTAGCCCTGCATGAAACATTTTCTGATCTATAACTGACAATTGTTTAAACAAAACTTGATTTTTTTGAATGTCACTCGTAGTCGTTTTCAATGAGTTTAAATACGAGTCATAATTAGTATTGCAAAAAGTATTGCCATTACTATTCTTAATATAACATCGGTAAGATATGGTTATATTACAATTGCTCCAGCACACCTGGAGGGTGTCATTTTTGTAGAAACATACAACTCCTTTTTGTGTAACAGGTAAAAATAAAGCTATTTTGTCCTGTGATCTCACAGTTCCTGTGTCGAAAAGTAAATTCTCCCAAGTCTCATTTATCCCCAAAGGGACAGCAGACATTATCAGTCCTCCATATGCTGTTGGTATAGCTGTACAAACCCAGCAATTTGAAATGTTCATAGTCTCTGCATACACACGTTTCATGGCCAGGTATGTGTTAAAATTTGGATGCCAGTCTATAGATGTTTCATCACACCTTCCCACTTTCACTTGTGTGGTTGTGTGTAGGATGAACCACAGCAAGAGAAAAATTGTCACAATTACAGTTAATAAATGTACAAACAACAAAATGATTATGCAACATCTCTGTGGTTGATCTAAACTTCTATTCGCTTTGTTTTTGGCCATCTCGGTCTGGTTGTGTATCAGTCTCAAAGCTTTTATCAAGCTGAAAGTTCTTTACCAGTTTACAATGCGTCAAATGAACCCAGGACGTCCTCTCGGCCACTCTAACTGCAGTAGGCGTTGCCAACAGAACCTGGTATGGACCTTCCCACTTTGAATTCGCCCAGTTTTTCCTTTTCGTCACTTTCAGCCACACCCAACTTCCAGGGCCCACGACTGTTTCCACCGGTCTGGTCTGTTCCTTATCTGAAAAAGAGGTAAACTGCAAAACAGACTTATTCCTTAACAATTTCTTCATATATTCTGCTAACGAACTGTCAGCCTCCTGCTCTGCAGGCATGAGAGCTTTCCACTGAGGCACATAATATGCTCTCCCAAAAACCATTTCAAAGGGAGTCAAACCCTTTACATTTGGAACCGTTCTCATACTCAGCAGTGCTAAAGGCAGACAGTATATCCAATTCTTTTGGGTCTTCTCTACTAGCTTCCTAAGTTTACTTTTTAGGGTACCATTGTACCTTTCCACCAGTCCTGCTGACTGTGGGTGGTAGGCACAATGGTTCTTTAAGGAGATACCAAAAAATCTCCCAAGCTGGTGAATCGTCTGATTCACAAAATGTGTGCCATTGTCACTATAAATCCTCTCCGGAATGCCAAATCTAGGGATTACTTCTTTTATCAGGGCTTTTGCCACTGTTGCTGCATCCGGGTTTTTGGTTGGAAAAGCTTCTATCCATTTAGAAAACATGTCTACAATAACTAAACAAAACTTCTTCCCTTCACATTTATTCAATTCTATGAAATCCATACAAATAGTATGGAACGGGTATGGTGGTATAGGAAAACTTCCTTGCTTGGTTTTAAATGCTCCTTGTGCATGGTGCTTGTTACAAGTATGACAAGCTGCACAAAATTTTTTGTGTAGTTTATGTATCCATATGTTTGGAATATTTGATTTACTAACTGTACCATCCCCCCTGTTGAGACATGGCTCTGCCCATGGCTCAACAAAGCTGCATATCTAAATAAATTAGACGGCAATATAGGTCTTTTCTCTTTGGAAATGTACAGTCCATTCTCAAGAATTGCACCTCGTTTTACCCATTTTTGTTTTTCTGCTTTTGTAGTAAGCGTCTGCATTGTTTTTAACATGTCTAAATCTAAAATCTCAGAGGGTTGTAATTCCTCGTTCAAAAGTAAAGTTTCTGAGTCTGAGGCTGCTTGCTTTGCAGCTGCATCAGCTCATGCACTGCCTTTCGAAATCCTATCCTGCTGTTTTGTATGAGCTACACATTTACAAATAGCTACTTTGGTAGGTAACTGAATAGATTCTAATAACTCCAAAATAAATTGCGCATGATTAATAGGTTTTCCACTGGATGTTATCATTCCTCTATTTTTCCATTGTTGTGCAAATACATGTACTGTAGAAAAAGCATACTGACTGTCAGTATATATGTTTACACACTTGTTTTTTGCTAAAGTACATGCTCTCATCAAAGCTATCAACTCTGCTGCTTGTGCAGATAAGTTGTGTGGTAAGGATTGAGCTTCTAAAATTTCAGTGTCTGTAACTACTGCATATCCCACCAGATTCTTCCCTGTAGGACCCCTTCTGCATGAGCCATCCACATAATATGTCACCTCGGCATTATCCAAGGGCATATCTGTAAGATCTTGTCTAGGTAAAGCTAACTGTTCAATTTTCTGCAGGCAGCTGTGTGGTCTGCCCTCCGCAGGAGTTGGAAGTAATGTTGATGGATTCAATGTCGTACATCATTCAATTGTCATATGAGGTTGGCTCAGCAGTATAGTCATACATGAAAGATGTCTGGCAGGGGAAAGGTATGCCACTTTCTCTTGAAGTAAAATTGTTGCAACTGCATGAGGCACTCTCAATGTGAGAGGGTGGAATAACACCACTGAGGCCGAAGCCTTTACTGCCATTGCGACTGCAACTACTGCTTGTACACAGTGTGGCAAAGATCGTGCCACTGGGTCTAACTGTGATGAACAGTAAACTATGGGGCGTTGCTTGTCCCCATGTTGTTGCGTCAATAGTGACGTCATGTACCCTTGCTTACAATCTATGGTCTGAAAGAGCCGTTTGTGATAATTTGGAAGTCCTAAAACTAATGAAGAAGCTATCAACTGCTTCAACCTGCAGAAAGCCGTTTCTGCTTCTGTTGTCCATTGTAAAATGTCTTGTGCTGCCATTGGTGTCTTATATATCAAGTCAGTCAGTGGAGCAGATTCCAAAGCATAATTTGGTTTCCAGCTCCGACAAAAAATAGTTGTACCTAAGAAAGACATCATTTCTTTCTTGGTTGTTGGTTTGGGTGCTTGCAAAATTGCTGTTTTTCTTTCCTCATCTAGTATTCTACCTTCATTGGATATCACATATCCCAAGTATCTAACTTGTTTTCTCCAAAGTTGTAACTTACTTTTGTTTACTTTGTGTCCTTGTATTGCTAAAAATTTCAATAATGCTACAGTATCCTCCCTGCACTGCTGCTGGGTGGGGGCTGCTAGCAAGATGTCATCTACATAAAGTAGAATTTGACTACCTCCCGGTGGGGTAAGCCTGCCAGGTTGCTAGCCATTTCTTGTGCAAAAATTGTTGGGCTCTCACAATATCCCTGTGGTAGTCAAGTATACATATACCTTTTACCCTGAAATGTAAATGCAAACCAATATTGACTATCAGGATGTATAGGTATTGAAAAGAAAGCATTGCTAATATCTACCACAGAGAAATACTTCTGTTGCGGTTCTAAATTGTTTAACAAAGTATGTGGGTCTGGCACCGTAGGTGCTCTAGGTATTACTGCATTATTTACAGCTTGTAAATCTTGTACCATCCGCCATTCCCTGTTTGCTTTTTTAACAGGAAATAGGGGTGTATTACATGGTGAATCAGGAGATTCTACCAGTACTCCTTCTTTGAGTAATGCTGCTATTATAGGCTTAATTCCTATTTCTGCATCCTTTCTCAAAGGGTATTGTCTTTTCTGTGGTCTAAAAGCTGACTTTGGGGTAATTGTGACTGGTCCTGCTGTTTGAATAAGTCCTACATCTGACTTGCCTGTTGACCAAAGAGTTGCTGGAATTTCACATAAGGCCTTTTCTTCTTCTTCTAATAAAAATGCTAATCAGCTGTCCTCGCTAGATTGTAAGTGTACAGCTGGATGTGTCTGTGTCAACCAATTCAGTTTTTGTTTTTGTATCCCTTGTTCTGACAGTTCTAAATCAGTCTGTTTCTCCCATCTTGTTACTTTTTCTCCTAAGTCTGCCCATTTCACACTTTTGTTCTTTGTCAAGCTGACATGTAGCAACCGATTTGATCTATACAATGCAAGGAATTCTTGAGGTAATGAACAGCTAACTACACTGTTCCCCTCTGTATCCCAGTACAAAGTACGCAAAACATTTTTTAATTGTTGTTCATACGGGGAATCAGTTGTTTGGTTCTCAGGAACCGACATACCGCTATGATTATTAAAGCATTCTAATAATCTAGCATAATATCCATCTATTGTCTCATTTTCCTGTTGTATGCATTGATTAATGCAAGTCCAGTCTGCTCTAGGTTTCCATTTCTCAGAGATTCGGTCTGTCAGACCTTTCACTCTGTTGTCTAACTCTGCGTCACTATGTGGGAGTGGCCTAAGTTCTGCATTACGAGGATTCTAGGTGCCACAAATCATGTGCCAATCTGGACCTATAATTTGTCTTACTACTTTGTCGACTTCTTCCCCATTCAAGTGGTAACTTAACTTCATGCCTTGTAAATCTTCTACAAATTTCGTAAAATTAACTTTCGGATGGGGGATTCCCTCAGTAGCCTTCCGGATGTCTTCCGGTGTCCATTGTCTATATACTAAGAGTGTTGGATCCTGCCCTTCCTGTCCTGCCTGAGGATTTGGAACTTCTATAAGTGGGCATATTTCTTCCTCACTCTCATCCTGTAGATTTCTCTCTATCTGGTATGATTCTGTGTCACTATGTGTTTTACGTGTTCGGGACCTAGTCTCAATAGGATCTCTAACAAATGGTTGTGGTCTTACTGAAACCTCAGGATAACGCGGAGGCGGACCAGCCTGTCCACTCGCTTCATATCCTGAAAAGGGTAAGGGAGGGGGTAAGGGAGGAGGAGGAGGAGCTGTAGCTATTACCAAGTTATTATCCTCTTTGTCTAAAAATAATGTTTTTGAATTTTTAAGCTTCTGTTCTCTACGATTTGCTTCCTCAATCCACCTGTGTGCTTGAGGTATGCCTAGTTGGTGTTGCTTTTTTGCCTGATCTCCTGCATCAGATTTAAGCTGTTTAAGGAGTTTAACTAGTGAAAGTTTATCTAGTTTACCATCAAATTCATATTTGTTAACCCATTTCGTATAATACCTAACATTATCAGCATGCTGTAATTGCATGTATTTTGCGTCTTCGGTTAGGGGTGGATCTCGCAAAGTTTTAGTGCACTGATTACCCATGTCAAAGAAAATGTTATGTAACCCTTTATTTATCACGTGATGTCAAATTCTTAGTTCCTGTTTACAGTTTATCTAGAATAACTGTCTACCTTATTCTGTTACCCTGATCTATGACAAAATATACAGTACTTCCTTTTGTCCCTGATCTGCAAAAACAAATCTTGACAATAATATACTGTAACCTAGTCCCTGATCTAAAACAGAAAAAAGGCAAATTCTTCCTACCTGAGCCTCCTGGTCTTGAAAATGTTCAAATTCTGCTCTTCGGCCACAGATCAGAAAGTGGCCAGCCTCTTTACACACGACAATTCAGTCGGAGGTTTTTTCACTCAAGAAGAACCATTTTGGTAACTTCTCCTGCGCAGTATTCGACCACCGATACACTCTGATCTGCAGCTTACCAAGGGAATTCCGTCTCGAAAGGACCAAACTGTTAAATAAAAAATCAGAATTCAATACACAGGAGGTTCAGATTCAAATGTTTACTAGTGTACACCAGGAGGCAAAAAAACATACAAGTACAGAATTTTGTCTGACATGATGCAGGAAGTACAGAATATTTTATAGTGTTTGCATTCAAGTTATGCCCACCTTACTGACGTGGTTAGTCACAAGGCATCTACATCACTTTTACTAACAGTATTTTATTCATCTAATAATGCTGATGCAGTATATTTAAAAAAAAACTTTTCCTTTAGATACAATACGGCCCTGCTATCCAGCTGGCCAGTCATAATGTCTTTCTGTCAAGTTACTTCTTAAAGGTCTCATATCAGTTTGAATACAATAGCAGATTCAGTCTTTAAATTCACCTCTTTGTTCACTGTTTCACTTTCCCACCAGCTGTATTTTTATCTTACAGGGACAAGTTACTACATCAGGAAAGGAAGATTTAATTATTTACAAGGACAAGTTATCTTATCAGGAAGGAGCGGAAGATTTACACATTTAATTTCCTGACCCAGCAGATAATCACTTATGAAAAGCATAACATTAAGCTTGCTGAGCTGGCAGCTGCCAGGGTCAGGGGTCAAAGCACACTGCAGTTTCAGAAGCTACTTGCATTTACACATGAATTTATCCCTTCTGTTATATGATTAATAGAATAAAATGCATTATAAACTACCTTGCTTTTAAACTAGCATTTCACATATATTTAAATACATATTTTTCTAACACAGGAACTTTGCATTCTTCCGGTATAGAGATGGGCCCTTTAGGGGGTGAGAGGGAGGTAAAGTTAGCACTGAACCTATCTGCCAGGATGTTGGCAATATCAGTTGGTTCTGTATATTTAGTGCCATTGTGCTGTAACTCTGAGCAGATCTGAATGTTGTCATTGAGATTCTTGACATAGCTATAGAATGCTTTGTGGCTGTCTTTAGAATCAGTGGCAATTTGGTTTTCATAGCTAACTCTGGAGGATTTTATGAGGGATCTCAGCCTCAGTTTTTTACTGAGGCTGACCAGTGAGTTCCTCCAATCATGGGATTTTACTCTTTTTTTGAAACAGTTTCTTTCTTCTGTTGTAGAGATTGTTTATGGCAGGGGACCAACAGATTGGCTTCCATTTTTTGGAGGATAGCATCTTGGTTCTGTTAGGGATTGCATGATCCATGCACTCATGTAATTGCTTATAAAGTGCATTTGTGTAGGATTCAGCAGTCATACCTCTATTGTCTGTCTGCATGGGTGTTGTGAAGTTTGCCACTTCTGCCTTCAAGATCAGCTCTAACTGTATGTGCCTGTTTAGAATCATCATCTTCTTTCAGCTTTTCCCATTAGGCGTTACCACAGTGTATCACCTGTTTCCATTTCTTCCTGTCCTCTGCATCTTGCTCTGTCACACCAACCACCTGCATGCCCTCTCTCACCACATCCATAAATCTTATCTTAGGCCTTCCTCTTTTCCTGTTACCTGGTAGCTTCATCCTTAGCATCTTTTTCTCAATATACTCAGCATCCCTCCTCAGCACATGTCCAAACCAACATAATCTTGCCTCTCTGGCTTTGTCTCCAAACCTCCAACCTGGGCTGACCCTCTAATATACTTATTCCTAATCCTGTCCACCCTCATCACACCCAGTGCAAATCTTAACATCTTTAACTCTGCCACATCCAGCTCAAACTCCTGGCTTTTTGTCAATGCCACTGTCTCCAAACCATATAACATAGCTGGTCTCACTACTCTCTTGTAGACCTTCCCTTTCACTCTTACAGGTACTCGTCTTTCACAAATCACTCCTGACACTCTTCTCCACCCACTCCATCCTGCCTGTACTCTCTTCTTCACCTGTCTTCCACACTCACCATTACTCTGAACTATTGACCCCAAGTATTTAAACTCACCCACCTTCGCCACCTCTACTCCTTGCATCCTCACCATTCCTCTATCCTCCCTTTCATTCACACACATATATTCTGTCTTAGTCCTGCTGACCTTCATTCCTCTTCTCTCTAGAGCATATCTCCATCTCTCCAGGGTCTCCTCCACCTGTTCCCTACTCTCACTACAGATTACAATATCATCTGCAAACATCATAGTCCACGGGGACTCCTGTCTGATCTCGTTTGTCAACCTGTCCATCACCATTGCAAATAAGAAAGGGCTCAGAGCTGATCCTTGATGTAACCCAACCTCCACCTTAAATGCATCTGTCACTACCACCATAGACCTCACCGCTGTCACACTACCCTCGTACATATTATGTACCACTCTTACATACTTCTCTGCCACTCCTGACTTCCTCATACAATACCACAACTCCTCTCTAGGCACCCTCTCATATGCTTTCTCTAAGTCTAGAAAAACACAATGCAACTCCTTCTGACATTCTCTGTACTTCTCCATCAACACTCTCAGAGCAAACATTGCATCTGTAGTGCTCTTTCCCGGCATGAAACCATACTGCTGAGCACTAATCATCACGTCCCTTCTTAACCTAGCTTCCACTACTTTTTCCCATAACTTCATGCTGTGACTGATCAGTTTAATCCCTCTGTAGTTACTACAGCTCTGCACATCACCTTTATTCTTAAAAATTGGTACCAAAAAACTTTTTCTCCATTCCTCAGGCATCCTCTCACTTTCCAAGATTTCATTAAACAATCTGGTTAAAAACTCCACTGCCATTTCACCTAAACACCTCCATGCTTCCAGAGGTATGTCATCTGGACCAACAGCCTTTCCATTCTTCATTCTCTTCATAGCTATCCTTACTTCCTCCTTGCTAATCCATTGTACTTCATGATTCACTATCCGTACATCATCCAACCTTCTGTCCCTCTCATTGTCTTCATTCATCAACCCCTCAAAGTACTCTTTCCATCTGCTCAACACACTCTTCTCACTTGTGAGTGTTTCCCTCATTATCCTTTATCACTCTTACCTGCTGCACATCTTTACTAGCTCAGTCCCTCTGTCTAGCCAGTCGGTACAGGTCCTTTTCTCCCTCCTTAGTGCCCAACCTTTCATACAACTCTTCATATGCCTTATCTTAGCCTTCGCCACCTCTTTCTTTGCCATGTATCTCAGCTCCTTATACTCCAGTCTACTTTATTCATCTCTCTGACAATCCCACTTCTTCTTTGCCAACCTCTTTGTCTGTATACTCTCCTGTACTTCCTCATTCCAACACCATGTCTCCTTGTCATCTTTCCTCTGTCCAGATGTGATACCAAGCATCTTTCTAGCCGTCTCCCTTACTAGCTCTGCTGTAGTTACCCAGCTATTTGGTAACTCTTCACTGATACCCAGTGCCTGTCTTAACTCATCCCTGAACTCCACCTCACGATTACCCTTTTTCAATTTCCACCATTTGATCCTTGGTGCTGCCCTCACACTCCTCCTCCTCTTCTTGATCACCAACATCATCCAAAAAACCACCATCCTATGCTGCCTAACTACACTTTCTCCGGTCACCACTTTACAGTCTCCAATCTCCTTCAAACTCACCCTCCTACATAAGATATACTCCACCTGTGTGCATCTTCTTCCACTCTTGTATGTCACCCTATGCTTCTCCCTCTTGTTAAAATACATATTCACCACAGCCATGTCCATCCTTTTCACAAAATCCACTACCATCTGACCTTCTGCATTCCTTTGTTTAACACCATACCTACCCATCACTTCCTCATCCCCTCTGCTCCCTTCACCAACATGCCCATTGAAATCTGCTCCAATCACCACTCTCTCACCCTTGGGTACAGTCATCACCACTTCATCCAATTCATTCCAAAATTTTTCTTTCTCATCCATTGCACATCCAACTTATGGAGCATATGCACTAACAACATTCATCATTTACGCAATCAATTTCCAGCTTCATAAACATCACTCTATCCGACACTCTTTTCACCTCCAAAACGCTCTTAGCATACTGCTCCTTCAGAATAACTCCTACACCATTTCTCCTCCCATCCACACCATGATAAAACAATTTTAACCCACCTCCGATACACCTAGCCTTATTCCCCTTTCATCTGGTCTCTTGCACACACAATATACCAACCTTCTTTCAGTCCATTATATCAACTAGCTCTCTCCCTATACCAGTCATACTGCCAACATTCAGAGTTCCGACCCTCACTACCACAGTCCTAGCCTTTCTCCTCTCTTCCTGCCTTCGGCCATGCCTTCCGCCTCTTCTCCTCCTTCGGCCAACAGTAGCCCAATTTCCACCAGCACCCTGTTGGCTAACAGTACTGGTGGCAGTCGTTGTTAACCCGGGCCTCGACCGATCCAGTATGGAAGTATTTACTGGTGTCTGCATTAAATGATTTGGTGAAGTTTTACGCCGGATGCTCTTCCTTATGCAACCCTCCCCATTTATCCGGGCTTGAGACCGACACAAAGAAATGCACTGGCATGTGCCTATTTAGAATATACTAAGTTAATAAAGTCTGCATAGCCACCTCTGCGTGCAACATTACTTCTGAACAATCCACAGTTTTATGATCTTTTGAAGTAGCATTATCAGAGCAAATTAAGTTACTGGCCACAAATGTGTATTTGACATTATAGCTGATGACAGGATGCAGAGGGTGGTATCAAAACTTATCATTGCTGTAATATGCTGCAGTGATGGGTGATGGTGGAATGACATTTGCCCAGAACTTCCTGAGTAGTAGAACACTACTCATTATGTTCAGAAATGAATACTAGATGGGGGTTCCTTAGCACTGCTGGTTCCAGTTTAGTTTATGTCGGCATTCATACACATACACTATTCCTTTGGTGAACTTGTATTATTAAACTGGCTGGCTAGGTTAACTGTTAGACAATTTGACTACTCAGTCAGGTTTGAAAATATAGCATTAGAGACAATCTCACTTTTCTCAAAAGTTGTTACTGTTATCTCATTTTCTGCTAAATCCAAACTTTCATACAATAACACACTTCATATAACAAAGAAAACTTCCTCATGAGCACTAAAGTCTTCATGTATGGTAAATGGTAACTTCCATGTTAGTCCTGTATTCTATTAACAAAGATACAGCTAAGAATGAAATGGAAATAATTGTGTCACCATAATATAACTGGTCCATGGAACAGTTGTTAGCTTGCCTCAGTTTGGAGCCGTTTAAAGTTTTTTTTTTTTCAGAAACCTTCCCAGCAACATAGTGTGTCAACATGATGCACTTCATTTCTATTGTGCCCCTGCATAATCCAGTTGCAGAAACTAGGCAGGAAAAAAAGATTCATAAAAAAATGAACAGGTTAGTGCTGAACAAGTGAAAAAAGTACAGCAGTATGAAAAGTCAGTAGTATTAAAATGCTGACACTGCTACCAATAGTAGCATGTGTAGATCATACCCTTTCTCTTGGGTGATCCTGTGACTCCATGAGACACAAAATGCTCAGCCTTTGGGTGTACATTACAATTATTTGGATCACCTCACTTGTATTTCAGTAAAACAGCAAAAACACGAACTAGGTCCCACAAAACCACAATAAAACGCAAACAGCACTTCGATGCCCAATGAACTCTTCCAAGACTCTTCGATGTAATAAAATCACTTTTATTTTAAGACGAACAACACTAAAAGGTGAACAGAAACAAATTCATCAAGCGCTTTCGCCTGTGTAAATCCCAGGCTTTTTCAAGATACAACAGCAGGACAGTGAACTCCCTTTAAATAGGGCAGTTCATTACCAATTAGTGTGATTAATCAGCTTAATCAAAATACCTTGGTGGCAATTGATTGCAAAACTTTTTGTAAATACTCTGACCTTAGTTGTCACAGTGTCTTCTAGCAATTCGTTGAAATTGAATCCAAATAAAACCAACTAGAAATGCGTAAAATTCATAAAAATAAATAGATAACAACAAACCTACATATAAACATCTGTTAACTATAAAACATCATAAACCACGATAAATGTACCCATTCTTTCTTAATAATTGCTCTTTGTTATAAATCCCCCATATTTACATACATCATTTCTAAAATTATTGAATGTAATGTAGAAATATTATCAATGACATGTACTACCTAACTGTCTTTAATATAAAAGTCCAATAGCACCAGTAATATTCATATGTAATATGTTAAATATCTATGAAATGTTAAAATATTAAAATATTACTATATAAACTGTGTATAAATAAATTAGTATAAATATTTTTAGTATAATAACCTATAATCTATAAATAAACTTAATAAATACACTACCATAAATAATTGAATATATAAAAAAACTGTACTTGTAGTAAAATATATAAATATGATAAAGTGTAGCCAGAAATAAAAACTGTCTGAAGCCTCCTATGCTAATGATCATAGTGTTTAGGTTAGTATGACCATGCTTTGTCTTAAAAAAATTTTTATAAATTAAAACCTTTTTTATATTAAAAATGTTTGTGTACATATACCCTTTAACACACAATTGATAGTTTTCACACACTGTAAATCCACATCCACCTGTTATAACCTAATAACCAAAATTAGCTGTGTAGATTAGTTCTATAGTTTTGCTCGTCTCAATTTCAATAGACTACTGATACTTATAGCATCATTTAAACCAGGTGGTTTAGTTGCGTTTAGCCTAAGTTGCCAAATTAATTCTTTGTATTCAACAGTGGCCTCCCAGTCACCACCTCGAGGATTTAAGGGAACTTGTTCTAAAACAAAAAATGTTAAGGTCATCTCAGAACATGCTGTCTGGTGCCTATAAAAGGCATTAGACTCCTTCTTTCTCTGAATGTCATAGAGGTGCTCGTATATCCTCCTATGTAGCGTCCTCTCCATTTTTCCGATGTAAAAACTTTCACAAACCTGACACATGCCTATTTAGACTATCCCTTTGGATGCACAGTTGCAATACAAATCAGGTTTGACCCTAAACTTCCTTGATTTAATGTATAAAGAGTCAGTATTCAATATATATGCACATTGTTTGCAAGCATTGCATTTGAAGGTGCCCATTGTTGTACCTTTGGTTTGTTTTATTTGCTGCTTTTGTCTCTCAAACATATTTTTAAGGTTCATATTCCCTACATTAACAAATGTTGGTTGAGTGGGTAGCCATTTGTTAGTGTCCTCATTTGACCTTAAAATTGGCCAATATTTTACTACAGTGTTTCTTAAATCAGAAGCATTGTTATTGTACGTGTACACAAATGCAGATTTGGAGTCAAATTCTTTGCTTTGTATCTGAGTACCATTATTTTCAAGAACTGTGTCGTCTTTTGTTAAACCTATTAAGGGAGAGTATGTGAACCCTCTTTTACTCAATACTTCCTGGTACATTTTGTCAATTAAGGCATGGGGGTATCCTCTCTCTAAAAATAAGTTCCTTAATGTGTTCACTTCTTTACAAAATAATTCATCCGCGCTACACATTCTAGAGGCTCTAATAAATTGGCCTTTCAGGATGCCCTTCTTTTGTGGAAAAGGGTGACCACTACAAAAATGCAAGAATGCATTTGAAAAAGTACTCTTTCTAAACACTGATGATTCAAACATTCTTAGCTCCATGTTCTTGGTCAACATAACGTCTAGATAATTTAATGAACTATCACTGATGTTGGATGTAAACTTTAAAAAGTCAGTAGTGTTGTTGATGTAAATTAAAAACTCTTGGAGACATTCCTCACTGCCTCTCCATAATATGCAAATATCATCCAAATATCTTTGATAGTGAATAATATTTTCTTTCCAGGGTAATATGAAAATAAACTTGCTTTCCCAGTAAAATAAAACAATGTTTGCATATGCAGAGGCACAAGGTGTGCCCATTGCAACACCTTTTCTTTGCTTAAAAAATTCCCCATTGAAAAAAATAAAATTATTATTTAAAATAATTTCCATAAAATCCACTAACAGGTTTATTAAATTTGTACTTAAACCTGAAAATCTAGTTAAAACTTCACTAAACCATTGCATTCCTGTAACATGGGGGATACTGGGGAACAACTCTACTACGTCCACAGTTACCATGAAATCTGTACTGTCATAATACTCTTTTCTGATATTTCTAAGAAAATCCCAAGAGTCCTTACAAATGTGTTTAAAGGATGAAACCATCTTCTTGAGTGTAATATCTACGAATTTGCCCAAAGGTTCTGTAATGCTTCCAGATCCTGCCACAATGGGTCTGAATTTTAAAGGGTCTAAGCTTTTATGGACCTTGGGAATGCCAAACATAACCGGTGTGAGGGGTTTGTTGACCATTAAAAAATTAAACAGTTTCTCATTAATCACCCCTTGTAACAAGTGATCTTGTAGTAGAAATTTTATCTTAGCATACGCTATGTTGATTTCGTTTAAAGAAGTGATACTATATTGCTCAGTATCCTGAAGTATGTTATGTAAATTTTCATCACAGTCATGCTTGTACATTAAAACAACCCCACCACCCTTGTCAGGTTTCATGACCCTAATTTGCTCTTCTCTTAGTTGATCTATAAGGGAAAAACAATTTGCAGATAAATTCTCTTTTGTCTTGTTAGCTTTCCCTAACTTTCTAATGTCCATTTCAACTAATTCTTCAAAAATCCTAACAACTGGGTGGAGGGGGGGGGTTGAAAGTACTGGCTCTACTGACTGGTTCTTTCGTAAAAGATGCACCTTTAAAAAATAAATTCAAATTAAGTTGTCTTGTAAATAGTTTTAATTCTAGAATGGTTTTAGTTATATCCAAAGGCTTAGTTGGAACAAAATGGAAACCTTTTGTGAACAATTCAAAATGTGTATCACAAATATCCATATCAGTAAAATTAAAAATTGAAAAATTACATTTTGATGTAATTGTGTAAGGTTCAGTGATTGATCCAACCATTTCTGTTTCATTAATAGATAATAGTGTATTCCTCTCCGTGGTCTCCCCCAATTGTGGTTGTTCTGAAACTGAACCCTGTTTCCCTGTCTGCCCTGTGGAAAATAAAAAACCTGGTTTGGGTTATTGTTAGGAGTACTTGTACTATTATTGTTTCCTTGTTTCTGTGCCAAACGTTGTGGTGTTCGTCTTAAAATAAAAGTGATTTTATTACATCGAAGAGTCTTGGAAGAGTTCATTGGGCATCGAAGTGCTGTTTGCGTTTTATTGTCACTTGTATTTCAGATGTCTGAGTACAGCATCTTGAGATTTAGTAATGCATGCCACTGTGGTTCTAATAACATACAAGTAAGGTTAGCTATGCATGTGCCAGTAGTTCTAATAACATGAGTAAGATTATACGTTATTGCAGTTATAATAACATACAAGCAACATTAGTAATGCATATCACAGTAGTTCTAATAACACATGAGCCAGATTAATTATAGATGTTACTGTAATTCTAATAACATATGAATACAATTATTTAAGCATGTCATTGCCTCACAGCAAGAGGTTCTCCCGTTCGATTCTCAGTTGGAATGCGGGGAGTGCCTTCTGTGTGGAGTCTGCATGTCCTCCCCATGGTTGGGTGGGTGTTCGAAAGACATGCGCAAATGGGTGTGCCTTCATTGAAGGTTGAACGTCAAGCTGGCACCTCGCATTCGGGAAAATCTACTGCCAGTCATTAGCAGACCGGAATTCCGCTGTGGCGACCCCTAACCGGGAAAAGCCAAAAGACAACAACAAGAGTAGTTTAAATAATATATGAGCAAGATTAGTTAACCATGTCACTGTGATTCTAATAACATATGAATAAGATTAGTTAGACATGTCACAGAAGTTCTAATAACATACGAGTAAGATTAGTTGTGCATGTCAAGGTAGTTTTAATAACATATGAGCAAGATTAGTTATACATGTGATGACGCCCCTGCACGTGCTCAGCAATCAAGGAGATTCAGTCCTCATCACTGGCAACAGTGAGGGATGTGCACAATGGGAGGATGACAAGTACACACAGTAAAGTACAATTACCTTTAAGAGCACACAGAGACCACAGTCAGTTTGGGGCTGGTTTCTCCTTCTTTCTCCAGATCCCCAATAAGAATCCCAACTGGCACAGCTATAGGGTTAAGATCAGAGCTGAGGGGTCAAGCCAAGACCTCCAGCACCCTCTCTGTCCAACCAGTGCTTCGTATCCCTGCCCAAGTAGCTGACACACATACACTTTGAAATTTGATTTATATAGAAACACACAGACACTCCTTGGGTAGGCTGCCACAGGTTTACTAGCTATGCCCCCTTCTACCCAGACTATAAGGTAGTTATCACTGCCACCAACCACTCTTTATCAGCTACTCTAAGGCCCTTAGAAAAGGGTATCCAATCCTACTGTGTAAAGTCACTATTAATCCAATTTGTAGTTTTGATCAAGATTTTTTATTTTTAAATGAAAAATGGTGTACATCAATTACCTCCTCCAACTCTTCAATGGCCACAAGGACTTCTGACACAATGTCCCATTTAAGTCTGGTGAAATGAACTAAATAATTTAACACCCTTAATGCAAAGGTGGCTGAGGCATAAGCAAGCTTCTCCAAGTAGCCTAATGCATGAGATTTTTTGTTCAGGGGATGGTCAGAGGAGCTCTCAGCTGAAATGTCTTTTTTTTGGAGGCCACCGCCACAAAAAAAGCACACACGGCAGGGCCCTTACTGCAACACAGATGATCCCTGGAGGGAGTGAGCATCTTGGTGGGCTTTTGGGAGATTGGTTTTACAGTATCAGGCTCCTTCTGCACCCTTTGTGACGCAAGATCGTTAAGTGCATCCAGAGGGGGAACCACCCAGGATGTGGATGGGCCCACCCTGATGGCCTACAAAAACACTAACCCCTCAGGCAAAGTGGCTTTGGCAGACAAGCCCCCCCATGCTGGAGAAGTAGCTCCAAAAGATCACCAAAAAAGCGTCCTCACTGGGGATTTGGGGGAGCTTCTCTTTCCTCAAGGTCAGGGTCCTCAGAAAAGGACTCCTCAGGTAAGTCCAGGTACTTCCTCTTGCAATGGCTTATACCAGAAAATCCCCCTCCCCGAGACACTGGAGGAGAAATGAAAGAGATGAGAGGCACTTCTGGGAGTCAGCTTGGAGACCAATGAGGCAGACTGCCCTGGAGCAAGCTGAGAAGCAGTGACAGGCAGGGATGTGGAAGGGGGCACCAGTCACACTAGGCCATTCCCTCTACTGAAAGAAGAAAATCCTTTCTACAACATTGAAAGGAGAGTCATACGTGGGCCAATTAGATCTGGAAGACCTAGGGTCCAAAGATCCCAAGAGCACACCAGAATCTGAAACCATCCTACTCTCACCCAATGCTGAACTTTCAAGAGAAGAAACTTGGAGTGGGAAGGATGGCCCTGACACTGGGATGTTCAAACCCAATCCACAGACCTGTCTCAACCTGCTGTCAACTCTGAGGTCCACCTGATTCCAATACCACCAGGGTTGAGTAGAGCAAGTTGGAGATCAGAGTTAAAATCAGCCAGGCTGTTGACTCTGATCCTAAGGAGTGGAAGACACTGGCTTTGAAGATCTCTGATCTGTAGGGCTTGAGGGAGGAAACCAAGATACAGCAGCTGAAGTTCCAGGGTGAGGGACTGGAGCTGTTAGAATGAGGCCTAGCTCCAAATTTGCTTGTAGGAAGGACTGCATCAATTGCTCCAGTTCTGATATCTTCAAACTCTCAATGGACTGAGATGATCAAACTAAGGAGGCCACCAATGGGGTCTTGGAAGATTACAGACCAGGTAATGGATCCAGCTTACTGTTCCAATCTGAAGAAAGTCAGATCCAAGGTGGTGATGAAGAAAACTCTGGAGAAAACTCCTGTGAAGTAGAAGGTAAAAAGTGGGAGAAAGCCCAACCCGAAGGAACCCTCCTCACCAAGAAAGGACTCAAAACACTAATGGTCAGGGAGGGTGTCTTGAAGTGACCAGATCCAAAGGGGATCAACTCAAAGATAGTGGCCATGAAAGCAGTCAGCTCTGAGGTGTCAGAGCTGGTAGTGGAGCCCAAGCCACAGGGAGATCTGAAGGTCTTCGCACTTTCAGATCCAGCAGGCTAGATGCAGAAACAGAAAAAGAAGTTGGGTCCCAGTGCTTAAAGTCAGGGTCCTTAGTCTGCTTGTGATTCTACTTTTCACCCTTGATGGAGGAGGCTGACGAAAAGTCTCCCAAAGGATGAAAACCCTTAAAAATGAGTTTGACTCTCAACTCATTGACAAAATGAGAGCCAAAGCCCTCAGAAATGGCACAAGAAGATTCTAGGTGAGCAGCCTTGAGGCAGTAAAGCACAATGGTCATGAGCATTCTGGAAGAGAAGCTTATGATTGCAAGAGAAACACTTCTTGACCCCTTTATCCATAATGCCTACCTAAATTACTCAAAAATACAGCAAACAATACCACCGAACTCCAGATCTCATAAGGCAGGAAACACACCTACACTAACCTGCTCTAACTAACTAACTAGCTAACAACAACTACTAGACATATAAAATATCACTAAACTACACACACTTCACTAATAACAAGCACCGAAAAGCAGGTAGAGGGGCAATCAAACCATGTCTAAAAAGGGTACACAGAAGGAGCGAATGATCAAGCTGCTGTCCAGAATGGAGGCATACTAGATTTGAGGCAGCTCCAGTGAAGCAGAGGGTTATGGGTAAAGTAAGCAGAGCTCACTGTGCTGACATCTTGGAAGTTGGCCAGCATAACCCACAGGTTAAACACAGATAGAAAATACAACATTGGATCACCTGTTATAGCTATACAATCAAGCAAAGTGAGTCAATGAAAAGAATAATAAAGCTAAATAAAATATTTGAGAAGGGCTGGACTGCAAAATAACAAAAATACAGGACTTCCATATTAATGTGTTTTTTTCTTATATTATTCAATGACCAAGAGAAATAAGACTTACGGATCACGCAGTAGAATTATCACTGATAATCCCTCTTCACAGAATAGGGTCCAGAAAGAACTTGAAGTACTTAAAGTGCCCATGATAATGGGTCTTGATGGGATTTACTTTTGAATTCTTTAAAAACTGAAAATATAATAGGTAGTAACAGTAACTAGCTATTTAATGAAATCATGAGATGAGAGTAAAATTCCTGATGTCTGTAAGATGATAGATGCAATTTTCTGATGCTTTCTCTATGCACAGTTGATGCACACACAATCAAAAAATGCTGTTTTGTATACTAAGAGATTGAAAATACATCTAAATAAAACACAGGTACCATTTTTGCAGGATAACAAGCTCTCCTGCCACCCTTATGCCCACCTTGAGCATACATATACTAATTTCAAGGTCACCCAACAGTGGGGAAAGGAGAAACTCCCTGTTCAAGTGTACAACAGTCTCACACAAATGGTGATCCCTCACACTCTAGGCATTGTGGCTTTGATCTCAGTCAGTTGTGTTTGGCCAGTTACAACCTAAAACATAAATGCATGGTTACCTGTAGGGAAACATTCCTCATCACATGAGTACAGGCAAGATGGAAGATACTAAGTTAGCTAAGCCTGGTTGGGATATAGATGAGCTGAGTGAAATTATATAGATGTATTGTGTAGGTAGGGGGTATCTGAGCATATTAATTGCCAGTTAATGCAGAGAGCTCCCAGTATGATGGTTTCATGACTTATTTTTGTTGTTCTCTAGCATTGGATTTCTTTGTCAGTGTTAATATTGTTACAATGTAGTAGGTATAAGCCCTTATACAAATGCTATATTTACTATTTAGTTTAGCTGAGAAATTAGTATTTCTGCATTGTTAAACTTGGGGAATTGCTTTTTGTTTTTTTTGTTTTTTTGTTTGTTTTTCTATCCATTCATAGGAAGTTAGGCTTGGGGGATGTTTTTTATAGCAATACCCTTGAAATGACTCCCCGTCACAGTCCTAGTCTACAGTATTGGTAGGATGTCTTGTCAGCTTCTGCCCTCACATTGTGTTTTCATAGATGATTTTCAAGAGTGTTGTATGAATAATGTATAAATAATGGCAACTAAAATATTGTGTTTTTTGAGGGACATTTCCTATAAATGTAATATCATATAATATATATATATAGAACAATGGTTGTTATTATTGAGTGTAGTACAACATTGCAGGTACAGGATACTGATAACATTTACATTACATAAACAGTTTTAGTCATTTATTGTTAACTAATTATCATAGATTATCTGCATTCTCTGCCTTCTCCTTACCGTTTGAACTATTCCACTTCTTATGATTCCTATACCTATAAAACCAACAGCAGATAGCAGTATTCAGAGATATTATGGTTTTTAAGCTTGGGTTAAAGTCATGATTGCATTCTTCTGCATAATCAGTTACCACTTCTAATCTCTTTGCTAATAAGTTACATATACAGCTTCTTGTGTACTCATTTACCACTCCTAATGCAGGATTCAATAAGTTACATATACTTTATTTTATGACACTTGCTGGTTGGTTTTTAGTGTAAAACCTAGCTAATTACTTTGAGACTAGGTGCACAATATCTTTAAATGCATGTAAAGTCGAAAGTACAAGTGTATTTCCTTTCTTTAAAAAAAACACAAATCTGGAAGTTCTCAGGAATATACCCTTCTGAAACTTGTGCTAAAGAGTCAGTATTTTGTTGTAAATGTAGCATCTTTAAGTAAATCTGGACATCAGAGTGGAATAGCAATTATTTGTAAAATTTCAAACATAATGCCATTCTCTGACTCTGGGTAGTTTAACTGCCTTTCTGATACCAGAAAGACTTTCTATAGCTTAGACACTAAAACCCTAAAGCTGTTATTCAGAAAAAAGTATGGATTTTTTTTTCCTAGGGGATAGGCTCCTGATAGATAACCTATCAGTCTGCAAGACCAGCTAACTCACAATCACTGCTAAGTCTGCTGTGTGGTTAAACTCATTGATTTTTAAGTTACTTGCGACCACTGTCCACCTTGGTTAAAGGTGATCTTACTTGTTTGACAGCAATGCCAGCATCACTTTTCCCCCTAGAATAACAATCAAAATAGCAATCAGCAAACATTTCGCTCAACAATTGTATGTGCCAGTCTTGTGCTGAACAACCACTGCACCTTCTTAGACAGACTTCTCGCAAGTTCGCTAAATATAATTAATTAGGAGAGGCAAAACTTATATACCCACTTATTTCTTAAATCTGTCAGTCAGTTTTCCATGTACCTTTTGACTTCTGTGATCATGTGTCACTTGGATTAGGTCTGTTTTTCTTATATTTTGCTGAAGAAGCAGAAGTATTTAATGGGTCAGATCATCATCATAGCAATTCACCAGATATTTTTGCTTTGGGTTCTGTTTGGGATGTGTTCATAATGACTGGCAGACAAATTAACATGAAACATCATTAGTTTACTGGTTATAGTCATCTAAGCTGCAAAAGGTGACAGTTTATAGTTTCAGAAAAAAATATAAAACCTTAGAAATACACCAAGAAAACAAGAGCTATAGTTAATAAAAGGTGAATAACAACTGGTTAATAGTGATGTTGTTATCTATCTTCTGCAGTTTCCTGTGCACAGAAACAAATACTATTGACTTCTGACATATTTTAGCATAAAACAGTAGGATATGACTTCAGCAGGATTGACACATTCAGTCTTGTGCACCTGCACATAAGTACTGTTCCAGTGTTTCCCACTACTTAAGTAGTACATGTTTTAGAGTATGAAGGTTGTTGTTTTCTTAATTAGGAATCTGTCCCACTTAAATGAGTTTACATCTTCTTGGCTGAAAAAATACAAAGTCAGTTATGCTAAATTCAGATAGGACAGATCAAACATTTGAATATTAAACACAATAAAATCAGAGAAATATAAATTTATACTCATATTCACATAGTTATGTATTATCAGTCCTTAAATGGCTTTATTATATGAATGCATTTATATCCCATTAGTCAAACAAGGAGGTTCAGGCATTGAGTACTTTTTGGTGAGCAAATAATTACTTGTGTGATGGCCTCACTCTGAGCCAGTAATCAAGGAGCCTGAATTATCACCACTGACACTGGAGAGGAATGTTCACTTGGAATACAAATGAATACACTCAGTATTTCCAGATGCAGACCTCTCTGCATCAAGCACAATCTCCCTTAAGAGCACACAGGGAACACACTCAGCTAGGAGTCTGGGTTTCTCTCTCTTTCTCTCCCCAGGTCCACTGTAAGGCCCCCCACTGGCAGATCTGCAGAGTTAAGTTTTCAGCCGAGTGTTCAAACCAAGTCCTCCAGTACCCTCTCTGTGAAAACAGTGCTTTGGGTCCCTGCTCCAAGTAGCTGACACACACACTGTTTGAGATTTGATTTTCATACACACGCGCGCGCGCACACACACATGCATGCATGCACGCACACACACAAACACACACACACACACACACACACACACACACACACACACACACACACACACACACACACACACACACACACATACACACACACACACACACACACACACACACACATACACACACACACACACACACTTGAGTAAGGCTGGCACAGATTTCCTAGCTATGCCCCCTTCTGCCCAGACTATAAGGTAGTTATCCCTGTCACCAGGAATTACAAAGCCAGCTACCTAAGGCTCATGCAAGGGTACCTAGTTATATGGAGTGAAATTAATATCAATACAAATGGTAATGTTGACCAAACAGCCAGACTTCAGGAGTGGCCACAAAGTCACCAATAGATATAAGTACTCTTAAAGGTTAAAATATTTTCTAAAGGAACTGCCACAATGAAAAGTTTAAATATGAAATATCTATTTACAGTAAACACCAGAGTTTCAACCACAGGAAATATTAAAATATCACAGATGAACAGATGCACACCGACACAGCAAAACAGTACTTAACTAATCTCACTATATTTTCCTGACTAGTCTAAAGAGATACTATTCCCTGGTTCAATTACTAGAGAAAGGCAAGATGAAGTAGGTGAGGGATCATTCTATGCCAATTTCCAAGAAACAGACTGCCTCTGAGACTTCAGTCTCCTCTAATATTAAAACATTATTTCTATACAAAATGACACCACATACATCTGGTCATCTGATATCTGGTTCCCATGCAACCTCCATTGCTATAAACTGTCTGGGTTTATCACATAGGTGTCAATAATACACAATGGCACAGTCTTGCTAAGATCTGCTGCAGCTCCTGGAAGTCATAAAACAATTTCAAACCTCCACCCTTTCAGAGTAGCATTTAGTTCACCCCAATGACAATGCAGGAAGCTTCCTAGTACAGACTTTTTGTCTCTGGCTGCATTCAAAACTGTCAGATAACATCTTTATGGCCTAGGTCAAGTAATTCAATTTTCTTACTATTTCTCAAAGTCAGGTGGATTGAGATTAACCTCTTCTCTTCCAGTATCCTCTGTTACAATATATACATTTGAGCAGTTACAATAATGCATGTACATTTATTTGCTGCCCAGCAGGGCACACTGTTGATACATTTTTAACAGAAGCAGCTTTACAAATAACATTTGTTAACACAAACGTCTGTACAAGGCAGTTTGATATTCAAATAACATACAAGTCTTTACTAAATTCCAGCTAGCTGTGCTGGCATATGTTATACATCCACTGCCCTACTTCTCCTGTCATAGCTGGCAGTACCTCCTATAGTCACAGCTTGTATAGACTGAATTAGTTATTTTAATAAAACCCCAAAGGAATCCTCTTCCTTTTGGTATTGGCAGTACAAATGTAGTTATAGAGTGTTATCAGAAAGAATTACAGAATCCAATAAATTATATGAAAAAAAAACAGAAAATGAAGGGAGGAGGAAGTTCTGTTTCATGACATATGGATAGCCAGAGAATTAGAAAAGAATATACAATTTGCATATATTACATCAGGAACAGATTCCCATTTGGAAATTCTTTGTATTCTGTTAAATAGAGGGTGGTGCAGGGGAGCTTCCCCACTGAAAAAAAAGTGTTAAGGGAAACAGCGATGTTTGAGATTCACTCTTCTCCTTCATTTTCATTCTTTTTTTTTCAGATTTTTGGCACTCAGCACTTGGAGTGCTGACATTTCAATAGGGAGCTAAATAGACTGTATGAAGCAATTTAACTAAAAGCTATAGTAACAAAGGTATATACTGACAGCACAGCTATCTGGAATTTTGTAAACAATTATATGTCATTTGTGAATATCAACATGATTTATATAAGATACTTGTGTTACAAATGTATTAGAACTGTAGGCTATGTGTATATCAAACTGGTCTGTGCAGACGTGTGTTAAAAGTATTTTATAAAGTGCTTGTGATTAAAATGTAACCACAGTGTGCCCTAGTGGAAAAGAACAGAAATGTACATGTTTAAATGTATATATTTTAACACTGGAAACTAGAATACAGGAGGTTAACTTCAGAAAAATAACTGAAATTAAATTAGTTTATGGCTATGCCATAAAAGATGGTATATTTCAGTTTCAATAGGTGCATAGGTTCATAGGTGTACACTAGGCTAATGGCCATGAAGCCTTATAAGCCTAGCCCAAAAAAATTGCCCATGCACCATGCCACCCGATGTTAGTTCACAGTGCCCCTATCCAGTAAGGCAACTGGAGTGATCCCTGCGGTGAACTTTGTTACTCATCCACTCAAGATTTCTCTTGAAGAGGGCCAGCAAGGTGCTCTGCTTAACATGAATGGGAAGCTAATTCCAGAGTATGGGCAGTCTTTGGGAGATGAACCTATCCCTCCAGCATGTTTTGTTAGTTGTAGTAATGGCGGTTGTGATCTCTGGAGCATGTGGCATGGGGGGAATTGGGATTTCTTTAGGTGTAGCATTTCAAGTAGGGCTGGGTCGGACATGGCTTTGTAAGTCAAGCAGAGATCACCCCTAGTAGATGATAAGAGACAGAAAAAAGCTGAAGTTTCTTGAGTCTGTCCATGTAGGACATGTGTTTAAGGCCTAGGATCCTTTTTGTGAGGTACTTCTGTGGCCTCTACAGCTGTTGTAGGTGTCTGGTCAGGGACATGCCAAATGGGGTGTTATATTCGAGGAATGGTCTAATGAGGGATGAATAGCGAAGGATGATGACCTCTTTCTTCCTAGACATGAAACCTTTGGTTATAAGATGTGCCATGTAGAAGGACTTTCTGACCACAGTGTCAATGTGGTGGTCGAAGGTGAGGTGGCTGTCGACCTGGATGCCCAGATCTCTTATGGCCCCCTTCAGTGTTCAGTAGGCTCCCATCAATGTGGTAATTCATGGGAATAGAGTTTTTTTCCAAAGGGGATGATAATGCATTTTTTGGTATTAAGCTTCAGGCCATGGTTCCAACACCAGTCATTGGTCTGAGAGAGGCCCTCTGAGAGAGGCCCTTTTGTAGGATGTCTGCATCACTTGGGGAGTTGATAATGACTCCTAGCTTCCTGTCATCAATGAACTTGGTCTGCCAGAGTCATTCTGTGTTGGCCTGGACTTCTGAGAAGTAGATGCCAAACAGGAGAGGGCCCAAGACCGAGCCCTGTGGGACTCCACTCGTGACTGGTCGACAGTGACTTGGAATCCACAACTTTCACTCTGTGGTTCCTGTCTGTGAGCCAATTTGCAACCCACCTAGTGATGTAAGGATTGATGCCTAGTTTGGTGAGTTTATCAATGATACCTGACTGGGGAATGGTATCAAAGGCCTTGGCCAGTTTGAGGTAGGCTGTATGCACTGCCCTATCCTCATTCACAGCCTTGATGACTGCCTCGAAGTAGTCAGCCTGGTTCAGCAGGCAGGATCGCCCCTTGAAAAAGCCAGACTGTGTGGGGTCAAAAGTTTGGACATTGCCTATATCTTTGTTAAGCAGGTCCATGATGATGCACAACATTGCTTTGCATACCAGACTCATAAGGCTAATGGGGTGATAGTTCCCAGGGTCTGTAGTTGCTCCCCCTTTATGGAGCGGGATGACTGTAGCAGTATACCATTCATTAGAGACATAGCCTGAGTAAGGCTGTGATCAAACAGGGCACACAGGTGTGGTACCAGTTCATTTTGTAGCTCATGCAGGATGCAGCCAGGGATATTATAAGGTCCCATGGACACTGTATTCTTGGCTTTGGACAATGCAGCTTTTACCTGTGCCACAGAAATGGTGGGTACAAAGCTTTCTTCTGATATGGTGATAGGGCCCTTGGGGGGGAGAAGAGGGGTAAAGTTGGCACTGAGTCTGTCTGCCAGTATGTTGGCTACATCTGTTGGCTCAGTATAGGTGGTGCCATTGTGCAATAACTCAGAGCAAGTCTGGGTATTGCCTTGTAGGTTTCTGATACAGCTATAGAAAGCTTTGTGGTTGTTTTTGGTGTCAGTTGAAATTCTGCCTTTATAGCTGGCTTTACAGGATTTGATAAGGGATCTCAGCTTTTTGTTGAGACTGATAAGGGAGGTTTTCCAGTTTTGTGACTTCATTTTTTTCTGCAACAGTTTCTTCCTTCTGTTGTAAAGTTTATTGATGGCCGGAGACCACCAGATTGGCTTCCTTTTTTTTTGGAGGACACTGTCTTAGTTGTATTTGGTATGGCAAGGTCCATGCATTTGTGTACATGCCTGTACAGTGTACTGGTGTATGATTCGGCAGTCATGCAGTTATTTTCCATTGGCATGGATGCCGAGAAGTTAGCCACCTCTGTTTTTAAGAGCCCAAAGTTGGCTTTAGAGAAGTTTTTCAGGGTGGTCACCTTAGCGGGGGTTGTAGGTGAGATGGAGAATTCTATGGTGATCAGTTTGTGGTCAGATTTAACCAGGGAGGAATTGACTATAGGTGTGGAGCAACAGTCTCCCATCTTGATGATAACCAGGTTGAGGATGTTGCTTCCTCTAGTGGGGGTCAGAATGCGCTGGTCCAAGGCACTGGAATTGAAAAATTCCAGAAAGTGTTGGCCCTGTACATTGGTACTTGAACAGTTTTCCCAGTTGATGGAAGGGTAATTCAAGTCACCCAGTGTGAGTATTGGGTTGGACCTTGACAGATTCCATTGTGCTTAGGAACTTGGAGTGAGAGTCTATGGACATGTTTGGGGTTCTGTAGCAGGCTACAACTTGTATTGCCAACTTACCCAGTGTTAGTTGTACCTGAAGTATCTCGGATGCATTATGCTGGGCTACCAGTCTAGAGATGTGTGTATCCTTTAAGAGTATGGGGACACCACCGCCTTTGGAGCTTCCGGATGTATTCTGGGGCTGAAAGGTATGGAATGAGTTGTAGCCTGGGAGTGCATGGGTGCTTTCTGCCTCTTTAAACCAGGTCTCTGTTGCAGCACAGATGACGACATTCTACATTTTGAGGAGAGCTTCGAGCAAGTGCATCTTGAGATTTAGACTTCTAGCACTGAGCAGCATGACCCTCAGACTGCATTTGTTTGTAGCCATTATGGTGGAAATTTAGTCTTTGGAACACTGTCTAAAAAAGGCACTATAGGGGTGGCAAGAGCCTTAGCTGATACCCGAAATCCCAGAGGTGACTGATGCAGGCAGTCTCTGGCAAAGTATCGTGGTCTGTCGATCATGTCATCCCAGGCAGACAGATACTAGATTCCCTTAAAATGACACCAGAAACTTAGCCAATTGTTGAAGTCAATCATTTTCTGCTTGTACTGTGGTATCATTCGGGGTGACGGTAGAATACTGCTCAGGGCTAGGGTCATACCTGCCTGGGCCACAGAATCCAGGAGTTCCATCACATCTCTTTTCATGTACTCCAGGGAGGTATGTCTCAGGACATTAACACTCACATGGACAATGAACAAGTCATATTTGTAGTTGTTGTTGGATGACCTGAGTGCATGTGTTATGTGGCTGATCCTGGAACCTGATAGACAACTGTCACCTTCTCCTTGTTCAGCCTAGTGAGTGGGACATCAGTGTGCCTCACAATTGAGTCTCCTATGATTAGTACATTGGGCAAAGTGTTTAAGGGCTAAGGTGGAGGGGCACACTGTGGTGGTGATCTATGCATTCTGGAGTTGGTGTTGTGTTGTGGTGGTAGAGTGCATTTCTGTCTCTAGAGTCTCTGTTGTTTGGGTAAAGTTTTATTGAAAGCCTCTGCGAAGGTGGGTGTATGGTTTGTGTTTCTATGTGTGGGTTGTGATGGTTGGTGTTTTGGAGGGTGGTGTGTTCTATGTAGTGAGTTG
This sequence comes from Protopterus annectens, assembly GCF_019279795.1. NCBI lineage: Eukaryota > Metazoa > Chordata > Ceratodontiformes > Protopteridae > Protopterus > Protopterus annectens. Next base: position 121,047,077 of record NC_056728.1, on the reverse strand, counting down.
CAGGTGTTGACCTTCTCCTCTTGACCAGCTAGTCCGGTCTTGGTTGGAGTGTGCACTGCTTCCAATTTGGTTATGTCAGTGCATCTCTCACATCTATGAGGTTTGGGAGGTAAGAGGAAAGGGTTGCCTGCGTACATTAGACAGTTGCCACACTGTATCAATGCCCAAGTGCACCAGGTTAGCAGGAGAAAGCACAGGAAACTGCCCTGCAATCATACCAGGAGGGGTGGTCATAACTAATAAGTACTAGTGCTGTTACTGGGTAGGAACAGTAGTGCTGATAGCACCTAAGTGTGCTACAAAAAATGCTACAAAAGCCTGTTAAAGTGCTAGCTGAAGTGCAAGTAGTAAAAGAACAAGCAAATTCTAAGGGAAAAATTGAAGAGCAGACTTTCTTGCACCGGTAATAATTTACCTCAGCTGAGCTCCGCTGCACAAACCCACACAAACATAGGCTTTTAAACCAGAAAGTTGAAAGGGATGGAAAAACTGCCCAAACAGCCAATAAACAACAATTTCTGGACCAGAAACCACTCCTCTTGTGGTAGATAGGCTACCTAGTGCTTACCACTCCCACTGATAAGCTAGAAGGCTTCCGTCTGACACAGAAAGATCTGGGGGCTCAGAAACTTACAAAACATAAGCATATTTCAATCAAAAGCAGATCTACCAATGAGACCCTGATCTTAACTTTCATACTACTCCACCATCTCAGTTTGAATTTTTGCATGACTTAAATGAGATTGGTGACCATGGAATGCGAAGTAATAAACGGAACTTGTATTTCATTGCACATTAAAAACCTCTTGGAATGTCCTACAAATCCTTTTGGTACCAGTATTGAATAGAAGAGATTATATCCCTTTCCTTTTCTGCTTAATTCTATCAATTAATAAAAGGTAGAAATCATTTGGGACAATTTTTACTTGCAATTGTGTACAGCATCTAAATGTTTACATTCTAAGTTTCCAAACTAAGTTTATCCTGAAGGGCAGGCACTTGTTTAAGGGTCTAATTGCATTGACTTTAATTCCAACTCAGATTTACCAGTCATAATGAATTCAATAATGCTTTAAAAGTGGAACTGAAGGAATTACATAACACAATCCTTTCAGATTCTACCTTTCCTGCACATAGAACAGAATTACAAAATGTGCTGGTTAATATTAGCAAACTTAACATTACTATTAAAAATAAAAATAAAATAAAATAAAAAAATTAAAGCATGATGAGATGGCATAAAAATTTGGAACTGTTTATTTGCTTTCTTCAGTATTGAATAAGGTTACTTTTGGTAGATCAGCACCCAACAGTATAATTCTTTTTCCAGTCACAGTGGACTTTCAACCTTTCTTGAGGCAATCCAATCGAAATGCAGAGAAAATTGTAGGTGGTTTTCAAACAGGTCCAATTATTTGGAATCCCCAATTGGAATCAAGATTTATGTTTGTAGAACAGCAAGTATGTCTATCAGAAAAAAAGGACTTAGAAAAGATGCAAACAATGGAAGTTATTACAAACAGAATCCTCCTTATTCCAACAGAAGAAAACATGTTAAGACAACCCAAGGATGCAATTTAAACAGATATGGATAAAAACTAAGTTTATTGAACATTTTTTTTCTTTAGTATCAGCTCAATGAACCAACATTATGTAAACATTAATGGACTTGTACATTAGAAAACTGAATTTGGCTTATTTGCTAGATGGCAATGTAAAACAGGCAGAATTTTGAGTACTCTAATCCTAGGCTATTTATATGAAAAAGATGTTTTCTAAGCAGTCCATCTACATATAACAACCGTTGAGAAATTGGGTTTTAGCTTAAGAGAACAAAACTTGAGACTCATGAAAAGGGGGGGTCTATTGTGGTTATGGATGTAGAACTATACAAGAAACAAACGTTAAGGAGCGTTATTATACAGTTACCAAGAGAGATGTTAATTTAGCAGCTCAACATATGGACTTGGTGCTTCTTGAGTTACCAAATCAAGGCAGAACAGACATTGTTTTTATAATTTTTTATGGGTAGAACATTCAAAACTTGGGGGGGGGGCTTTTTGTTATTCCAAAAAATGCATTAAAACCCAAGTGACCCCCCCTCCTTCAGACCAAATGAATCAGTAAAAGACATAAAACAGAATTCCTTCATATGTTTGTATTTCTTTATATCTTGATAAAGTTTTAAATCCTTTAGTGTGATCTTTAAGTCAAACACTAAATTTGTAATGATTTTTACATACTAGACCAATAAGACAGCAGTGTAAATTTTCTGTTTGCTGATTTTTTTAAAAAGGAGTGGGGTGGCAATGGGAGCAGTTTTTCTCCCACTTTTGCAAATCTCATTTTATGTGAATAGTAACCTACTTATTTATATGCAGCATCTTGGTTTACCTAAGTGAAACTATATAGGTTCATAGGTAAGTACTAGGCTATCTGTCTGAAGGCATTTATAAGCCTAGCCAGAATGTGTTGCCTTTCGCTGCCCCCTTAGATTAGTTCCCTGTGCCTCTGTTCAGCAGAGCCACTGAAGTGATCCCCGGGGTAAACTTTCTGTTTCCCATCCACTCGTCAAGGTTTCTTTTGAAGAGTGTTAGCGAGGAGCTCTGCCTAATGTAGATTGGAATCTTTTTCTAAAGCATGGGAAGTCTCTGTGACAGGAATCTATCCCTCCAGCACGTCCTATTTATTGTTTTGGTGAGGTTTAGATCCCTAGAGCATGTGCCTTGAGGGGATAAGGTTTTCTTTAGGTGGAGCATGTCCATCAATTCTGGGTTGGACATGGCCTTGTATGTCAGGGAGAAATCACCTTGGAGTAGGCGGTATGCAACCGAGTACAGCTGGAGTTTCTTCAGTTGAGCTGCATAGGGCATCTGTTTGAGGCCAGTGATCCTCTTGGTGAGGTACTTCTGTGGTCTTTCCAGCTGTTGCAGGTGTCTTGTAAAGCACATCCCAAATGAGGAGTTGTACTCTATGATGGGTCTGATGAGTGATGAGTAGAGGGGCACAATGACCTCTTTTGATCTGGATGCGAACCCTTTTGTGATTAGGTGGGCCACATAGAAGAATTTTCTAACCACTTTGGCAATGTGATTATCAAAGGAGAGATTACTATCTACTTGTGTCCCCAGATCCCTTATTACGTCTTCCATATCTAGGGGACTACCACTTATGTGGTAGTTTGTGGGTACTTTGTTTTTTCCAAATGGGATGACTATGCACTTTATTTTAATTTTTGTGTTACAACAAGATTTGAAAGAGACAGAAGTTATTCAAGATGGTTTACAAAAGAGTTGTCCTTTTGGAAGTTTTACTTTGTTGATCTAGTTAAATATCCAAACCAAATATTACTTATGTAAAACTATGTTTGCCTCTAGTATTTATAGGAAGCCTATGCTTCGTAATAATGATATACATTTGGAGTGTACATTTTATTTATATAAAAAGAACAATTAAAGGGCAAGCTGTCAAGATTGATATCAGATGACATTTTTGCTTTAGAAACTGCAACATTAGTAGGGGTCTACTTCACCCTGTTGAAGGCTGACACTATCGAAGCTGATATTGTCGGCACCAAAATGTCAAAAGCGAAAGTCATCTTGCATGTAAATGGAAATCTCCGTAAGGGGAGATTTCTGTTTACTGCAATGTAGTGCGATCTTGGAGTTGGTATTTTTAAGTAGCGGGGGGTGTGGGGGGTTCAGGAGGGCTTGCCTCCATGCATAGAGCAATTTGCGTTGTGTTTGGGTGTTTTTTATTTTTTTGTGTGTGTTCGATGTTCGGGGGTTTTGACATTTTCATGTCGATTATTACGCTGTCAACAGTTTGAGTTTTCGACAGCGTAATATATACGCATTAGTAGATAGGTACTAACAGGATACAAGAGATTCTGTTATGAAAATAATTGATGTTATGAATAGGAATTGTGTGTAGTATCTCATTTTGAATAATACAAAAATGAGGATTACATTGACTATCTACACTACACATCAAAGGGAAAACCAAAGTATAAGGAATTAAAAAATTGTAAAGTTATTTTAGGCCATCCTGACTTGATCAGAAAGATCAGTTTAGGTCCAGTTTTTCTAGGCAAAATGCAAAAATTTAAAGGAATTATGAAATATAATCTATATATGATAATTTACTGGAAAAAAAAAATGAGTAAATGCGGTGTTAATGAAATTCCACTTTTACATTTTGGACATTTTTATAAAAAATATTTCAATAGGAGATTATGCGCAATGCACACGACACCCATGTAGTAGTACATTGTACATCTTGCCTTTGTTTTTATATTGGCAAAATAAAGAGGGCTCTTGTTGATCCAATTAAAGAACTTTTATATGCAATCAGTGTAAAAGATGTAAATGATTTAAACATTCTTTGACATGTGGGGCATTTTAAAAAATTCATTTTGTGTGTTTTTGAACAGGTCAATATTAGTCACAGAGGATGTGATGTGGAACATTTTCCTAAAATAGAAGTAAAATGTCAACTTAGATTGCTGGCGAAAATATTTCCAAGGCTTAATGAAGCTATAAATATTAAATGCATTCTAAAAGCAAAACATTTGTAGTATTTCTTTATGGCTTAATGGATGGAAATTGGTTTTAGTATTTAAATTTGTGTGTGTGCTTTACTCAGTTCTGAAGTTATTTATGAGAAAAGCACTTAATGGAGTTTCTTTAATAAACTGGTCTGTTTCAGTACTTTCATTTTTTTTTTCAAATTTTTGGCATTTTTACATTTCAGACACTTCAAACACTCTTTTGTCACCCAAGGCACATAATCAGTAAAATTACACAAAGATACATTTTCTTCAAATGAGGGAAAAGTTATCACAATGCTTCATATTTTCAAAATCGGCAAGCATAAAAAAATTTTGTGTGTGAGCTTGACAGTGGAGAATCTTTAAAAGTATTGCAGACAAATAGTTTCCCAATCTTGTCAGAGTTCAGGGGTGACATTAACCACATGTTTAGCAGCGGATGGGTTTACCGCAGAAATTCCAGATGGACCTAATCTGGGGGCTAGAAATTAAAATTTGTTTAACCTCCTCAATCTGCTTTCTTAGGGTAACAGACTGCTATGCTGGAAGATCAAGGACATTCCAGTTGTTCATAGGACAATAATAGTCTATTGGCCCGGAGACCCTTTTAAGCCTAGCCAAGAATTTCACCCAAGTTCCCACAAAGTCAGCACCTGTCTTCCCTGTTCAGCAGAGACACAGGGGGGATCCCAGGGGTGTAGATTCTGTTTCCCATCCAGTTGTCTAGGTTCCTCTTAAAGAGGGCTAGTGAGGTGTACTCTGCTTGTCATGGAGAGAGAGTCTATTCCACAGATGGGGAAGTTGTCAGGACACACATCTGTCTTGCCAACAAGTTCTATTAATGTCCCAGACCAGGTTGAGGCCTTGCATGCAGGTCACGAGAGTGGAGATTGACTTACTTATATGCAGCAACTCCATCAAGGCCGACTGTGACATGGCTTGTATACCAGGCACAGGTAAGCTCTGAGCACTCTATAAGAGATTGAGTAGAGGGACAGGGCTTTTAGTCTATCTGTACAGGACAGGTTTGAGACCCTGGATTTTCCTTGTCAGGGACCTCTGTGGTCTCTCCAACTGCTGCATGTGCTTGGCAAGGTACATGCCAAAGAGGGCACTGTACTCTTTAAGGGGTCTGATAAGGGAGGAGTACAGGGATGTTAGGATCTCCTTGTTCCTGGATGAAACACCCCTACATATGGAGTTGGGCCATGTAGAAAGCCTTCCGTACAATGGAGGCAACATGGTGGTCAACAAAGTCAGGTTGCCATCAACCTAGGTGCCAAAATCCCTCACGACTGATTGCATGCTTAGTACATTACTAATGTGATAATTAGTGGGGATGCCATTTTCCCCAAAGGGTAATGTAATCCCCAAAGGGATGTTGTAATTTATTTAACATGTGTTTACTGGGAAAGTCAGACTTTGAACAAAGCCAACTTTCAGCAGAGGCCTAGGGAGAAACACTCCAGATGCATGTTTCTGTATAAACTATAACTTTCTTTAGAGACAGTGGAAGATCATTATGTTCCCAATGAAACAAATGATCCATTCTGGATATAATTTCCAAAAAAGAAAATCCTTCCAAATATCTGCCAGAAGAAGCACTCTTCTCAGAACCAGCATAGCAGTTTTTTTTAACTGAGCAAGGAGGCCTATTTGGGAAAGAACGCTGAAAGATGAGAGTTAGGCCAAGGAATTTTCATGGATTGTGAATACGGTTATCTGTAGTAAGCAGCAGAGAGAGAATCTGGAAGGAAAGACATTTTTAACTTTCTGCTTCTTTTTGGCAGTATGTCCATAGTAGACCGACATGTCAGGGACAGCACCCCTTGGAAAAAGGCATCTTAGCCTGACTTGGCAGAGAAGTATTCCCTGTTCCTTCCTCCAAGCCTGACAAGAGTGGTTCTCCCTTGCCTGCAAGGAACACTACATCTCCAGAGGATATGTCTAATCCCAGTCCATGGTGGATAAAGAGACTACACCAGAGGAACCCAAGTACGAAAGGAGTGGTCTGAGGAACCAGAAATTGCCACTGAACAGAAAAGGGCTGCCTGGAAATTTTCTTCTTTTTGTGACTGGAGGAAGGAAGAACCAAAGAACATTTAAGCTGCTCCATATTAAGCCAAAAAAGAAGCGTGACACCTGGGTAACTTGCCCAAACCCCAAAAACAATTTATAGAACTTAAATAAGAGAAAAAAATCTTAGAAAAAAAAGTAGACTATAAGGTAATAAAAACCAGACAGAAAAGCTACATGAAAAAAACATAATTCCTGAGGGGGGTGGGAGGTTTCTGTCAGAAAAGTACTGTTTTAGTCATACAATCAATTGTGGAAGCCCCCCCCCCAAAGAAACGTATCTGTGTGGCAATGAAGAAGTGTTAGCCAGCCAACAATCCTTGAAGGCCCTGAAGAGCGTCACTCTTCAGTAGCAAGAAAGCTCTGAAGAGCTTATCATACAGGCCACTGATTTTCTCCAGCCCTGCTCAAGGTGTCTGTGGTCTGGGCGTGTGGAAGGTGCCCTACAGCTCTGGAAGCTGGAAAGCTGCTGTATCTTAGGCAGGATATAACCCATACAGCCAAGACTACTGCAGCAGGGATTTTTAAACATTGAGGAGATGTTATTTTACCATTTAACAGCCTGCTGACTGATGGACAGGTGACTATAAAACAGTGAGTGTAGGTGTATCAACACCTAGGTAAGAATTTTTTCAACAGTTTTGGTATATGAAATGGTGTCAAAAAATATATGCTGTAGATCAAGATGATATCACAGACTAGATTTTCTTCATTTCAGTTTTGATTTGCAGTTGTTATGACACTGAGGCCCAGAGTAGTGCTACGACTAAGGTGGAAGCCATGCTGTGTCAGTTATCAGAGTGTCTGAAATAAAAGGTGAGTAGTTGTATAAGGATCAAGGAGACACAATGTCTGTGCTGAAAAGTTTTCTGTATTGTCTTTAAGGTGAAATAATTACTAGTTTTGAAATGTGAAGTAATCCAAATGTTTTATGACTTACAGCTTCTGCCCAAAGATCTGAGGTCTGTTTATTTTTCACAGGTAGATGCTAAATGCTATGAGCTGCCAACAATGGTTGTTTTTGGACCTGGGAACTAGGAGTCAGATGACAAGAAATTATGTCATTCTGCAAGCTATCCCAGCAGTAATATTTGAGATATTAATTTGAGAAATCTTAGTGAGACACAGCATTCTGTCTTTGACTTGACAACAACTAGAAGATCCATTCACCACATCTGCCTTGCTCTTAAGTAAGTTAACTAGGAATATTATAATTCTCTTAGATAAAGTCAGGAATGTAGCAAAGCTTAGTTTGGATATTTTTCTGTATTTATTTGAGGCTGTCCTGCAATGTTGTTTTAAATATTTCTTGTGGTTTTGAACTCTGATGTCACTGTAAATATATATTTAGTAGTCTTTTATTATTTATTATTGAATATATTTAAACATTTGATTGTGGCAAATCTGTCTAGAGACTTTTAAGTTCTGAGAGTACTTGCATATTTTTTTGGTGCCACTGTGTAGGCCACTCCTAATAGCCTTGCTCTTGGTTAAACTACCATTTGTATTAATAGTAACATTACACTGTAAGATTGGACACCCTTTATTAAGGGACTTAAAGTAGCTGATAAGGAGTTGGATGGTGGCTTGATAACTACCTTGCAGTCTGCTCAAAAGGGGCATAGCTACTAAACCTGTGCCATCCTTTCCCAGGGTGTGTGTGTGTGTGTGTGTGTGTGTGTGTGTGTGTGTGTGTGTGTGTGTGTGTGTGTGTGTGTGTGTGTGTGTGTGTGTGTGTGTAAATCAAACCTCAAAGAGTGTGTGTGGCAGCTACTTGGGCAGGGACATGAAACACTGGTTGGACAGAGAGGGTGCTGGCGGTTTTGGCTTGGCCATTCAGCTGAGATCTCAACTCTATAGCTGTGCCAGTGGGAGTCCTATTGGGGATCTGGAGAAAGAGGGAGAAACCAGCCCGTGACTGACTGTGGTCTCTGTGTGCTCTTAAGGGAAATTACACATGATGCAGAGAGCTGCATCTGGAAATACTGTGTGTGTACCTTGTCATCCTCTCAGTGATGTTGCCAGTGGTGAGGATTGAGGGTCCTTGATTGTTGGTCCAGTGATGGGTTGTCACAGTTTTTATTATGCCAAGAAGTAAAACAAGAAGAAATATAATTTGTATTATGAGATGGGCAGAGACTAGTACTGAAAATTATTATTTAAATGTAATGAAAATGAGAAGAAACAAAAGGCAATTAATGAAAGAAGATGTTAGATGCACAGTCCAAGTGAAAATGAGAAGAAATGTTAACTGTTATACAGAACAGCAATACTGAACATTTATGGCACTTAATAGCTACAGATACTGGACAGGAAAGCTATGGGAGAGATTAGTATATAAATATTTTAACAACAGTATAACATCTTTTCCACAGATTTAAAACTAAGAATAATGAAGATAAGTTATATTGTAAAGATATTGAGGACAGACAGATAAAATCTTAGCTTATTTAATTCCTGAAAACATTGGTAGAAAGTTCATATTCCTAAAATAAACAGGAAGATCCAAGGTGTCAGTGGTATGGTAACTGAGGCAGTCAAAGAAAAAAAACAAGAAAATGGTGTGACATGATAAGCAAACAATATAAAGCTCCTGATTACATGAAAGGAAGAACTAACTGACCCATAAACAAACATGAAAATGTTAGAGATCTTAAAATGTAGAGGTTCGTCCCTTTACTTGATTTTTCAATGAAATGCCCAGCTTGTAATTCTTCCAGCTGTTGACTCTCTACTCCAATTTTTCATGCCTGCTTCCTCTTCTTCCTAATTCTTAACATCTTTGTCTTATTTACTCACCCTTTTACTTTATATCTGCTTTTATATACTCCATCCATATAACCATATCCTTCTTACCTTTATCTTTACATTTATCCTCAGAATGCTTTACATCAGCTTCCATTACTTGTATGACTTTTTGTACACATAATGTAAAATGACTTTTTTAAATTAATTTTATAATCCGTATTATACAATGACTGACTGTTAACATTCAAAAACATGTATGCTGATTGGTCAGCCCAACCAGCATGCCCATTGTGAAATGCAGCATAAATCAATTGAAAATAATCCAGTCACCCATACTTTCTTCTATTAATATAGGGTACAATTTTTCAGTTTTCTTGAGCTTTAAAAAAAATTAAAAAGTATGAAATCAGGACAGTTCGAATGTAGAAGAGAGAGACAGGACAGAGAGAATACAAGGGAAATCAGGTATGTTATGGAAAACTAAAGGAATGTACATGATTTTCCTTGTATTTTCTCTGTCCAGATTTCAAACTTTATAAAAAAAAAGAAGCACTGGAGATCTTTCTTTCTCAATTGCTTCCTAAGCAAGGGAATGTAAGTCTCATATGCATGTGCAGTACATCAAAAAAGCCCATGGATTCTGAAAAAAAGTGGAAGAACATAAAGGCACCATTTCACAAGGACATTATTTAAGAAAAGTAAGTAATTTTTTTTCTTAAATAATGTCATTGAATAATAGCAATAACCCACGGCTGGGTGTGGGTAATGCTGATTTAGCCATAGTTGGCTTTGTTTGGTCACTCAAACTTTGCCCTCTTGATCAAACCACACCCACCTTGGGTAAATCCACAAAGGACTATACATACATTCTAGAAGTTAATATAGCAATAACCCCTGGCTGGGTTGGGTAATGGATTCTGAGGAAAGTTAAACAACCGTATAATCAGTGTTCATTTCGTTGATGTATACACAGTCCTTTGTCTTTTTGACGTCAATTTTTTTCACTGTGCTTTTGGTGGAAAAGGAGACTTTTTTCATACGTACCTGTTCTACCAATTACTGCTGCCAGGCTTTGCTTTTTCTGAAACAATCTCTAGAATAAATCAAATGGGAACATAATGATCTTGTACTGTCTGTTAAGAATTTCCTGAACCTATCCTTTAAATCCCTGCTCTCCCACTCAGCTGCTGTGAGCCTCTGCTCTGAGTCTCTTCCATCTACTTTCCTGCCTTATGCAGACAATAAATTCAACCTGCTGGAAGTGGTTAAGAAGCCAAGTTTATTCTGCCAAGGTCCTGCCAAACCTACCCCCTGAAAGAATTACCTCTACAGCTTCAAAGGAAATTATTCCAAACTTCCCTGCCCTATGTAGACAATAAATTCAACCTGCTGTAAGTGGTTAAGAAGCTAAGTTTATTCTGCCAAGGTCTTGCAAAACCTACCCCCCCTGAAAATATTACCTCTACAGCTTCAAAGGAAATTATTCCAAACTTCCCTGTCCTACGCAGACAATAAATTCAACCTGCTGTAAGTGGTTAAGAAGCCAAGTTTATTCTGCCAAGGTCTTGCAAAACCTACCCCCTGAAAGAATTACCTCTACAGCTTCAAGGGAAATTATTCCAAAGTATGTCTGTATATGTGTTAGTCTTAAACCCAATTCCCACAACCCTGCTAGGTGTAGAACTGTAATTCAGACTCTGCAGCAGCCACCCTTCCCTTTCTCTATACCCAATTATCTAGCTTTTTATGCCCTTCCCAAAGCCACGATAAAACCACAGTTCATAGGCTTCCCAGCCTCAGGATCTGTAAGGGAACCTTGCTTTAATTACAAGGTTTGGCCACTAGATGGTGGCCTGAATCCATCTATTATCCCCTGCCTTATTATCAGCTCCTAATCGACCATCCACTGTTTTGTACTCTTTACTTTTACTTTCTACCCCTTTCCCCCACATCCATATCTGCTTCACCACCTCTAGTCCACTTAGCCTATATTCTCCCTCTGTGCACACTGGCCTACTTGCCCAGCTATCTACACAGCTGATTGTTCCCAACCCAACCCGTCCTGAAACTCACCTTCCCTGGCTCTACCCGCTCCATTTGCTCTGCGGGCTCACTCCGCTCCCCAACCCTGCCCCCAATTCCCACCCACCCCCACTACTCCTAAATTTATAGTCACCAAACTATACCCCCTCCTTAATCCCCACTCCCCACATCACAACCAACCAACCAAACACAATCTATCTTTACACTCAACCCACACTCCCTACCCACTAGTCCCTCATAATTCACTCTCTTTCATCTCCCCACCTACACTCTCTAACACCAACAGTATTTATCCCACAATGTCTCCACTAACTCCCATTGTATCACCAAAACCTAGACCAATCTACTACCTCATACCCCCACTTGTAATACTTTATCTCCTCACCTCCTATGAACTCCACTGTCTACATAGCTCTCAATATCCTACATCCAGTACCACTGCTAGCTTCCACCCCCACTATCCCACACCATTACAATCCCACCATTTCTCTAATTCTACCACCCCAAAACCTCTTCGCCCCTTACGAGCTACCTACATAAACCCTAGCACTAAATACTATCACCAACTCCTACTAAAAATACACAAACTAGTAAGGAAGTCTCAACCAACCCTTATAACAGATGGGAACATCCACCCTAACCCAAGACCATACTTACCTGATACCACTAGGTTCACAAATAGCACTGTTTCCAATATATGGAACTCAAATAATGCCCCTAATTCATTACTACTCTGTCACCTAAACAACAGAAGTATAAATAATAAAATTCACTATATACATGCCCTTCTGGACATGCACTCCCCTGACCTATTATGTCTTACCAAAACCTGGCTCAAACCCACTATCCCTGATAATGAGATGATACCCCCAACTACAATATAATAAGACTTGACCAGCAAGGCAGGAAAGGTGGTGGAGTAGCCATCATGTATAAATCCACTCTACAAGTGTCCACTATAAGTATCCCACAAAGCCTGATAACTAGCAACTCTGAAACACTCATACTAAAAGTCCAGCTTAACCAACACAAAGCTATCAACATTGCATTTATCTACATTCCCCCAGGTGACAACATAATCACCTTAGAAAGTTCCCTCCAATGGTTATCCACTACCCACCTCCAAGAAACTATTATTCTTGGAGACTTCAATAGCGATTGGAAAACCTGTTCATCAAACTTCCCCAGCACCCACATTAACTTAAATGTCTTCTCCCAGATTATAACTTCCCCTACCAGAATCAATAAGCCCAACAATAAAGAAAGCATCCTAGATTGGATACTCATAAACAACAAACCCCAGTTATATAAATCAGGCACCCTACCTGCTGAGGACATGAGTGACCACTTCCTAACCTATATAATCAGAAAAAGGAATGACATGCCTCAGCAAAGCACCATTAAAACCATTAGAAACACAAAAAACTTTAACCTCACTAAATTCCAGATCGAACTTAAATCTTGCAAATGGTCCAATCTAAAGCTACTTCCCCTTGACGAAGCAGTCTCACACTTCAATGCTAAATTCCTATCCATCTTAGACAGACATGTTCCCAAAAGAAATATCAGAACCAAAAGTAAAATAGCTCCATGGCTAACCAAATGTACTAAACAAAAACTAACTGCTAGGGACACAGCTTGGACCTCCTGGAGATCCACCAGATCCTGTCAGGACCACATCAGATACAAACAATTGAGAAACAAGGCAAAAAAATCCACTATGCTAGACGAACAAACCTACTATTTCAAATTACAGAAAAAACACCAAAATCAACCACAACAATTCTGGTCAGGCCTTAATAACTACTCCATCCAGGTAAATCCACAACCCCCACCCCTTCAACTACCTTACATCTACCCCCTAAACGTGTTGCAGAGGCCTTCAATACTTTCTTTACAGAAACACTTCAGTCCCTAGCTAATAACCTACCTCCCAACACCTCCAACACCACCTCATCCACTCTTGATAATGTACTTCCTTTCAAATTTGATCCAATCCCCACAGACTATATTAAATCCCTACTTAAAAAACTCAAACTCACTACCCTGGCAGCAGACTTACTCCCTGCAGAATTTCTACAAAAGACTACTAATGAAATAGCATACCCTATCTCCATCTTAATCAATCATACTATCTGTGAATCCTATGTCCCCTCCATCTGGAAAATCTCCCACATTATTCCACTTCACAAAGAGGGCAACTCTAGTGAACTCTCAAACTATAGACCTATAGCTATCCTGTCTCCCTTAGCCAAAATAATGGAAAAATGTATACATAAGCAAATTCAAACTCACCTTAACCATAACAATCTCCTAGCCCCATCCCAGCACAGATTTAGACCTGCCCATAGTACCACGACAGCACTTGGTCTCCTTCTCTCACACAATAAATCAAAACTGTAATCCCAACAACCTGTTCTCTGCCCTATTTCTTGATCTATCCAAAGCATTCAATATGGTGAATCACCACCTACTCCTAGACACACTAAAGTCATTCAGCCTAAACAACCTAGTAATCAACTGTTTCCACTCCTACCTATAAGGCAGACAACAAGCTCAGTTATGGAAAGACAATCTATCCCCCTTCTACCAATCACCCTTGGTGTCCCTCAAGGATCCATATTAGGCCCCCTCCTTTTCTCCATATTCATCAATGACCTACCCAAAATTATCCCAGAGCCAACCTGTATTCAGTATGCAGATGACTCTACCCTTATCTGTTCTGCCACCGCCCCCTCAGAACTACAATCCCTATCCCAAATCACCTTCAACAAAGTAGAGGACTGGCTCAATAATCACCGTCTCCTATTGAATCCAAACAAAACCAAACTACTAATTTTCTCCCCTACCCATAAATTCACATCACATAGTATTACAATCTCATCCAATAATGGCACCATAATTTCTCCAGAACCATGCACAAAACTTCTTGGTGTAATAATAGATAATAATCTAACATTTGACGCTCATATAGACAAAACCATTAAACAGTTAACAAAAAACTAGGCTCCTTGTATAGGATTAAACCATTCCTAACCCCACCTGCCAGAACAGCCATAGCTTTAACACATCTCCTATTGACCCTTCTCTATGCCTCGCCCATCTTCGTAAACCTATAGAAAGCAAACCTAAACAAATTAGCTAGCTGCTATAACAATATAGCTAGATTCGCCACAGGCACAACCTACAGAACCCATCACTGTCAAAATCTTCAAACACTAGACTGGCTAGAACTACCCAATCAACTCCAGTACAACCAACTCATAGTTATTCATAAAATCCTCTATCAACCTAACAGTACACCCATTCTGACAAATATTATCACCCCCTACAGCAATCTAGCATCCCTCCACTCATCCAACAAAATGCAAGTACAAGCTGCCAAAGTTAACAACTCAGCTGGAGAATCATTATTCTCCAACTCAGCTGGAAAAAAATGGAACATGCTCCCACCAGATCTTACCACCATAGCCTCCTTACCCCAATTCAAAATATCCCTAAAGAACCACCTAAACAGGCATTGGCTATGTCCATGTCTAAACCCAGACTAACACAATATAAATACAACTGTAGTAGGTAAGTTATGCAATAAAAACAACTTCCCTATCATATATGAATAAACTTTCTAAACCTAACCTACCCAGGCTATATATACTTCTCAACAACCTTTAGAACAATATTACCTAAACCTAACCTAATTTGCTATCCTAACCATTCTAATGCTTTGTTGTTACCTCCCTATCCTAACCATTCTAATGCCTTGTTTTTAACTCTTCTGTAGCAACCTGTTATCCTAGCCATTCTAAGGCTATGTTTTCAACCCTTCTACACCTAATTCCCAGTAACTCCCCTTTTTAACTAGCCACTTTTTTCTCCTGGTTGTCATTCATGATATCAATCTACATATCAAGTCATTCTATATACTCAAATGCTGTGCAATAATTTCTGTACATATTTCATACTATAAATCTACAAAGATCTTAAACTTCAATGTAACCATGTTTATATATAATCACCTTTTTAAAATTTTACATTTTAAATTTTCAATGTAACCATGAATATTGATTGTCATTTTTTGTGCATGTGGAGCTTTTCTCCCCAGGCCTCCGCTGAAAATGGACATGTATCCAGTCAGACTCTCCCGGTTCACAAATGTAAAATAAAATAAAAATAAAATAAATATCCTAGCCCATCCTGTTTTCCAGCACTGGAGGATGTGTTTATTACAGCCTGTAACTTGCCTGTTGTCTAATCCCAGATCCAATCCCTCTCCTTCTGACAAGGATGGGAAAACTTTTGACAGATTTGGGAAAAGTGCATTCTTCTACAATACTTGTTTTT
The DNA here is from genome assembly GCF_019279795.1 of Protopterus annectens. Classification (NCBI taxonomy): domain Eukaryota; kingdom Metazoa; phylum Chordata; order Ceratodontiformes; family Protopteridae; genus Protopterus; species Protopterus annectens. The sequence continues at coordinate 121,031,320 of NC_056728.1, read as the reverse complement.
AGAATTCTCAGTTGTCAAACTCTTATGTTAAAGTTGATGCTTATCTCTTTTGAGAATATGAAGAATATTATGGCTTATTTTTCATCATTTAAGAAAAAAATCATCCTTGTGTAATCTTTTTGCTTCTATGTCTCAACTGGCTACCATTCTTTGAAATATATCTATGATTCAGCTGATGTAGTTTTCAGGGCTGATACTACTGGAACTGCTAAGAGGAAGTTTGCTTGGTTGCATACTGAAAACCTTCCTGAGGATATTAAATCTGAAATTTTGAATTATCCCTTAGACGGGTAGTCTTTGAACAATCTGCTGCAGAGGTTGTCAAAAAGCGTACTGAGAAAGGCAAGACAAATCAAAGAATTTCACAGAGTTTTCATCCTTCCTTTCTTTTCCAAGTTTGTCAAGGGGTTTAATGCTTCCTATACAATATTTTGCAAAAAAACAAAATAAGTAGATATAGCATACTGCTGGTAAGCAGAATTTTAAAAAGGAATGGCAGGGAGGCTCTAAAAATAAAGAAAGGAGGAGCCACCCAGAATAAAGACAGCCTAATAAGTCTGAATGACTGTACTCAGAATTCCCCATTTCCACCCTGGTAAGCCTTTGATCCTTCACAAAAATCTGAACTTCCATTTCTTTCTCTTTGGCAACAGTCTCAGACAAATAGGTTCTAAAAGTGATTCATCCCGGTAAGAGTTGGCAGTGGAAATCTCTTTCTCCCTTTTAAGGGATTCCTCCTCATCTGCCAAATCAAACTTCCCTTTTCCCACCTGTCAGGCAGCATCTGCTGACTGAGAGACTAACAGAACTGGGTCCCTCCTTCCCAAACAGGAGGCAGTTTTTATTCAAGAATGTTTCTGGTGCCATAGAAGGAAGTTTCATGGAGACCAGCTATGGATGTTTCCTTTTAACCCAGTTTGTCACAGTTCCCAAATTAAAATATTATCTCTTCACAATCCATTACCCCTCATTCACAATTCAAGTATTTTAGATGACCCTAGATTTCAAAAACGCTTATAATTGCATTCATATAGCTCCAGAATTCAGAAGTTTAATGTTTTCTGTGTCTGGATCACATATTCAGTTCCCTGCATTACCATATGGGTTATTCATTGCCACAAGTAGTGAAGTAAAAATAAAACCTTGGCCCCTAGCTAAACCTGGAATATTCAGGAACTATTCTAAGGCTAACCTCTTGCTATTAAGTGAGAACTTGCCAAAATTTCAAGCTCCCATAAACCCTGAGAACACTTATGACTATGCAGAACTGTTCACAGAAACCTTGTACAAGGATGTTAATAGCTACATAGAGGCAGCTGTACCCACCAGGAAGAAGTACAGAACTAACTCAAAAACAGTCCAGCCTGGTGGAATTACAAAATTAATTTGCTGTATAACAGAAGAAAGAAAATCATGGCAAAAATTAGGAGGTTCAGCACTCAGCAGATTAAAAGCACTCTCATCAAACCAAACAACTCAGAAGACAAATAAAGTCTACAAAAGTCAAATTTGACGTAAGTTTGGCTTCCCAGGCCAAGGATAACCACAAAGCATTCTTTAGCTATGTCGGCAAACTCAGAGGTAATACACAATTGTGTACAGAGCTCACTCTAAATGGAGCCCCCTATACTGAGCCAGAAGATATAGCAAACCTGTTTGTTGCTTAATTCAGCTACAGCTTTACTCATTTCTCCCCCTCAACCTTTCTTCAGGAAATGTCATCAAATATCACTCCTCCTACTATCACTAGGGAACAGGTCCTTAATGCTCTCTCGAAGACCAGGAACACTGCGTCAATGGGCCCAGACAGTATCCCAGGATGCCTTCTAAATAGCATGAAACATGACCTATCAGGGCTTCTGGAATTACTATTTAACTGTAGTCTCCAAACAGGCTTTGTGCCTCATGAATGGAGAAAGGCAACAGTCATCCTTCTGCACAAAGGTGAGCCATCTACAGACCCTGGAAACTACAGACCTATAAGTCTTACTTATATGGAAAGCCATGGAAAGAATCATCATGGAGAAAATCAATAGAGATATAGTAAACTTCCATACACTGGACCCAACCCAGTTTAGTTTCGTCAAGGGCAGATCATGCCTACTCAACCTGGGATACTTCTTTGAGTGGGTCACTAAAGCAATGGATGACAGCAAAATTGTTCATGCTGCCTACCTTGACCTGGCCAAGGCATTTGACACAATACCCCACTCGGGCATTATTGACAAACTCAGGAGGTTAGGTACAAACCCATATGTCACGTGGTGAATAGCCAACTGGCTCACAGGCAGGACCCAGGAAGTTAGAAGTAGGAAGTCCACCTCTAGTCACAAGTGGAGTCCCTCAAGGATCAGTCCTTGAACCACTCCTTTTTGGCATTTACTTTTCAGAAGTCAAAGCCTATGTCAGTGGTCTCTAGCTGACTAAATTACCAGATGATTGCAAATAAGGAGCTGTCATTGAATCTCACACTGACACAAATGTTCTCCAGGAGGGACTGACACAGACAAACAACTGATGTTAGAGCCATGGACTAAAATTAAATGCCAAGAAATGCATAATAGTATCCTTTGGAAAGTAAACCATCCCTGGTAACTATCATATTGAAAACACACCTCTTAGAGTTGACCCAGTAGTCAGGGACTTAGGGACACACATAGATAGTAATCTAGCCTGTGATCATCACGTTTCTACAGTGGTGAGGAAATCATTCTATGTTGCGCAACTTATAAACAAAGGTATGGCATCTAAGTCCAAGGAAGTCATTGTTCCACTGTATTCAGCATTCATCAGACCTATCACTGAGTACAATGCCCTTTGGTATGTACCTAACCAGGCATATCCAACAATTGGAACGTCCACAGAGGCTCCTCACTAAAGCAATACAGGGCAAAAGTAATATGCCCTATGCAGACTGCCTCAAGGCCTTAACCCTGTATTCTGTCTCCTATAGGCTTTTGAGGCGAGATCTATGCCTGGCATACATGGCATTGTCAGACCCCACTCTGATGGACCTCTGCATATCCACAAAAGAAACACCACCAGAATTACCCATTCTAAAGACTTAAGCCTTGCTTGTGATATAAATAGGACCTGCTGGAGAGATGGGTAAGTATCCCAGAGATTAACCCGTCTATGGAACAGGTTCCCCGTCCATGTGAAGCAGACGTCCTTCCTAACCCAATTCAAGTGCAACTTGGACACTTGGATGGGAAACCAGAAATTCATCCATGGTTTGCCATCTCCAGTTGATATAAAAAGTGTACTCACACCTGCTAAAATGCCAAGTTTTTGTGATATAAAAAAATGAGACCACAATAAATCATTTCAAAACTTTTCCCACCTTTAATGTGACCTATAACCTGTATAATTCAACTGAAAAACAAACAAATCTATTAAGGTAAAAAATATAAAAAATAAAAAACATACAATAAGCTGGTTGCATAAGTGTGCACACCCTTAAACAAATACTTTGTTGTGTGTGCACACCCTTAAACTAATACTTTGTTGAAGGACTTTTTCATTTAATTACAGAATTCAGTCTTATTAAGTAGGCGTCTATCAGCACATCTTGACTTGGCAATATTTGCCCACTCTTCCATGCAAAAGCACTCCAAATCTGTCAGATTGTGAGGACATCTTTTGTGCACAACCCTCTTCAGGTCACCACACAGATTTTCTATTGGATTTAGGTCTGGGCTCTGGCTGAGCCATTTCAAAACTAATTTTCATGTGGTGAAGCCATTCTTTTGTTGATTTGGATTATGCTTGGGGTTATTGTCATGTTGAAAGGTGAAATTCCTCTTCATCTTCATCTTTCTAGCAGATGCCTAAAGGTTTTAGGTCAGAAGTGACTGGTATTTGGAACTGTTCATAATTGCTTCCACCTTGACTAAAGCTCAGTTCTAGCTGAAGAAAAGCAATCCCAAAGCATGATACTGCCACCACCATGCTTTATTGTGGGGATGGGGTTCTTTTGGTGATGTGAAGTGTTGTTTTTGCGCCAAACGTACCTTTTGAAATTTTTGCCAAAAAGGTAAATCTTGGTCTCATCAGACCATAACACATTTTTCCACATGCTTTGGGAGAGTTGATGTATTGTTTTGCAAATTTTAGCTAGGCCTGGATGTTTTTCTGTGTAAGAAAAGGCTTCTGTCTTGCAACCCTACCCCATAGTCCAGACATATGGAGAATACGGGAGATTGCTATCACATGTAGTACACAACCAGTACCTACCAGAAATTCCTGCAGCTCTTTCAGTGTTGCTGTAGATCTTTTGGCAGCCTCCCTGACCAGGTTTCATCTTGTCTTTTCATCAATTTTGGAGGGACGTCCAGTTCTTTGCAACTTCACTGTTGTCCCATTTTTTCTCCACTTTTTGATTATGGTCTTCACTGTGTTCCACGGTATATCCAATGCTGTGAGAATTTTTTTGTACCCTTCTCCTGACTAATACCTTTCAACAATGGGATCCCTTTATGCTTTGTAAGCTGTCTGCGAACCATGGCTTTTGTAGCAGGCAACTGAGTAAATGTCAGGAAAATCCTACTAGGACAGCTGAACTTTATTTGGGGTTAATCAGAGTCTCTTTAATTTATGGCAGGTGTGTATCCAAGAAGACTGAATGCTGTAATTAAATAGAAAGTGCTTCAACAAAGTATTAGTTTAAGGGTGTGCACACTAATGCAACCAGGGTATTGTACGTTTTTTTATTTTTTATACTTTTTTCCCATAACAGATTTGTTTGTTTTTCAATTGAAGATTACAGGTTATATAGGTCACATTAAAGGTGGAAAAAGTTTTGAAATGATTTATTCATTTGGTCTCATTTTTTTATTTCACAAATACCTGGCATTTTAACAGGGGTGTGTACACTTTTTGTATCCACTGTATGGCTCTAATGGACACAGGTAACCTGTAAATGGTTCATCTTCCAGGCCCATGCTTATACTTATCAAGGGTATCAGAACTTGTCAGGGATTTGGGATGCATGGGTAGGCTTAAAAAGGCCCTTGTGGTCGTTAGCCTACTAAACATCTATGAACCTAGCCTAGTAAACACCTATGAACCTATGAACCAAGAGTATTTACAAAATGAATATTTACAAAATGCCTAGCTCCAGTAACTGCCTCCTGCAGACAGCAAAGTATTCACAATTTACTTATGTACATAACTTGCGTATCTTTGTGGACTCTTATTCAAAGTGTCAGGAGTCTCTCACTTAGGTGGGACATCTCCTGCACAGGCTAGGGCTTCAACAGAATATCCAAAATTCTTGGTTGACACCTTTTCTTGGGATTGTTTTCCTGCGATGCCTCCTAGATAAATCAGTTTGAAGAGCTTTTCTTATGAGAAAATTTAGATCTATATTGACATCTATTCCTGAGTTTTTCTATTCAGTCCAAGTCCTCAGCAAGGGAATTTCACGGGATACTAATATTCATAGTACCCAAGCTAATCATGATAACCCTAGTAAGATCCACATGAGAAAAATTCAGTGGTGCCTAAAATCAGTATGGGCCCAACATCAACATCCCCTGATGTTTCAGATTCCAGTTTTGGGGTTTATGAGAAGGGGAAATTCTTTGGTGGTGAGACCAATTTTATATGTATCCGGGTCTCCTCTTTTCTGTTCCAGCTCCAGTAGAGCCTGTAACAACAGATACCACAGACAGGGTTCTATTATATTGTCAAATAATCAAATAAGTGATTGCCATGATATTCAGCCTTAACCACTCAAACAACTTAACATGAAAGAAAACCAAAAAACATCATGCCTTCTAGATTATTCCATGTATAAGGCATTCATAACCACTGAGAAAGTGGACTTTTATCTGTAAATCTTCCCATGCCTCTACAGTTAGTCTCAGACTACAGACGGGGTATTATCAGGATTCCAGGGTTCATGGCATCCATGATTGTTATAATTTGTCTTGCTAGATTGTACATATGAAAAATCTAATGGTTCTTAAAAACTATATGGACCCAATGTTCTCACCCTTTGGAATTTCAAATTCCACTCTTGAGTTTTGTGAAGAGAGAACCATTTTAGATAAATATAACAAATTTCACTGATTCCAGGTTTCCCATTTTCTATTCCAACCCCAGCTCTATCTGTGATAACAGATGCTTCAGATTTTGCTTAGGGGCAGTTGCATTGGGGTCGAAGTGCAGGGCCTTTGGAAAAAAACAGACTGGCCAAGCACATAAATGTTGAAGAGATGTCAGTTGTGATCCATGATGTAGAATCTCTTCATCATCTGTGGACTCCAGGACCTCTGACGTCATTGCAGACAACACCACAGTAAAGTGCTACATAAGCAAAAATGTGGCACCAGGTCTTACCTGCTGTGCAGGCAGCTGGCTATGATAGCTTGGGTGGTCACTTTGAAGCATTGTTTAACCCTTCAAGCTTACTGCATTCCAGCAGAGCAAAATGTCCTGGTAGACAAACTGAGCAAGACCAGGGCAGAGCCTCAGAACTGAAAATTGAATGCGTGGGGGCCTTCTAGAAATTGATCCAGCTGAGGGGAACAGCTTGAATAGATCTGTTTGCCTCCTTTCAAAACAGACAACTAAGCAAATTCTGCTATAGGACTCTTTGCAGGCAGGCTTGGAAAAACAGATGCTTTTTCATTCCTGTGTTCAGGAATGTTTCTTTATAGACATTTCTACCTTTTCAACTGATATCCAAGGTAATTATGAAGATTCAGAAGCACTCCCCAGAAATCAATGTGTGGGTCCCCTTTTGGCAAAGGCAACAGTGGTTATCCCTCCTTATAGAATTGGCCAAGGGCAATTACCACAAGTTTCCTCACAGATTGTATCTACTCATATAAGACAAGGAGTTTGATACACAGTAGACTCAAACAACATAGGCTGATTGCTGGATGTCTCAGTTTTAATAGTTAGTTAGTTAGTTAGTTAGTTAGTTAGTTAGTTAGTTAGTTAGTTAGTTAGTTAGTTAACATTTGGATAGAGCCTAATTTCAGCGGAGGCCCATGGAGAAACACCCCAGATGCATGTCTTTGGAATGTGGGATCTTGTTTCTGAGGACATGTAGCAGGTACTTAAGAAAGCAAGAAAACCTGCAGGTATGTAATCTTATGTTAGTACATGAAAGAGATTTTCAGGTTGGTGCCACACAAATAACCAGGGCACATTCAGGGATTTTGTACCACTGGTCCTTCAATATCTCTGTGAGTTACTATCCTATGGCCTGTATTACTCCTTCAGGAAGGGATATTTCTTGGCCGTTTCAGCATGTCTGCACATGAATTGTACTCTTTCCTTTCAGATTTTGCTCAAGCTATTTTACAAAGAGGTTTTTCCCATGTTAAGATCACCTAGTAAATGTAGTGCTTTGTTGTGATTTTTAGTTTTGTGCTGGAAAAGCTAATTCTATCTACCTTTGAACTAACTCCTCTGGCTGTTTTTGGTTCATTATTTGGTAGTCTGTTTTGCTTACTTCTCTGACATCTGCAAGACAGTACCCAAGTTGCAAGTTCTCAAGGCAGGTAAACACTATTTGCTTTCCTTAGAAATAGAGTTATTTTTAGAACAAATCCTTCATTTATGCAATTAGTTGTTTCAGAGTTAGCTTTGAATCTACCCATCTATGTCACTGCATTCTTTGCAGAAATTTATGACCAGGTAGAAAGTATTCTTTATACTCTGAACATGCCTTTGCGACACAAGTGTCATCTGGTCAGTACTATGTCCTCGAGGAAAGCTGAGCAGCTGTGAACTTTCTATTATGAGACAAACAAAGGTCAACCCATGTCAGTTCAGATAATTACCAGATAGTTCTTCTTTGCTGTTTTTCTCTCTTGCTATTCCCATCATGTTAAAACAATTCCATGCAGGATCAATGTACATTCTACTAGAGTCTTGTTTTCTTTGATAGCATACTGCAAAGGGGTTGACTCTAGAAACATTCTAGAGGTGGCTACTTGGTCCTCTACACATAGGTTTACTAAGCAGTACCTACTGCTTTCCTTCACCAAGTCCAGGACAGACTTTGCTAGGACCATTCTGCATGGACTCCTGGAGCCTAATCCTTCCTCCATGGCAGTATACCCAAAAAGCAATAGGCTATTGCGGCAGTGAGAATAATGAATATAGTACAGTTGTGTAAGTTGCACTTCTTAACACAAGATGTTTCATTTCCTCATTGCTGCAGTAGCTGCACTGTCCTTTCATCCACCTTTTTCTATATATAGTTACTTTTTTGAGATAAAAGTAATGTGTAAAATTTTTGGTTTTCAGGACAAGTAAATGTTCTCCTGTTTGAGGTGGGGGTGTGGAGGGGGGCAACAAAGTTCTGAAGAAATTAGAGCCTAGGCTGTTGTTTTCTACCTCTGCAGCTCATGCCACAGAAGCCTGGGCACGTGTAGAGGGGAGCCAGGGACTTTTGAAGATTGGCCAGTTATTATATTGCGTATAACCCAAAGAGTTATAGACTACTGCAGCAGTGAGGAATATAAACATCTACTGTTATGGTAAATGCAACTTACACAACTGTACTTTCTGGTTGCAAAATAGTGTGAGTGTGTGTGTGTGTGTGTGTGTGTGTGTGTGTGTGTGTGTGTGTGTGTGTGTGTGTGTGTGTGTGTGTGTGTATGAGTGTGTATGTGTATGTTTACTGGGAGGTGTTCACCATAATGATTAATTGAGAGGTTTTTCATTACGATGTGGTTGTTAAGCCTGTAATATGGACTGTACAAAGAGCAAAGGCTTTGCATCACAAATCACTCTTTCACATAGACTGCAGGCACAGTTACATTCAATTAAGTTGTTAACTCCAGAATAAGGGAATATCTTTTAACTACTGGTTGCTAAATCAACAATAACTTTAGTACATCCAAAACAGTTCTTTCACTTTGTTCCCGGTTTCTTTCCCGTCTCACCACTTCTCTTTCACACACCATCAGGAGAATATCTCCATTACCTCCCACCCTCTCACCCCATACATCCCTGTGCCATCTCAGACAGTCTGTACACTGTGCTGTTTTATTGTCCCTGCTAGACATGCCTGTCAACGTGGTGCCTGTCAAGAGGTCAAATACTCAGCACCTTGACTAAACCCAGCAGGGATCTTCATGCCAAAGTTCTCTACTTTCAGCAGAGCATAGTCAGCTGATTTCAGTAGATAACAATGTGCCAACGTGGTCCTTTACAGTCAAAGAGTCCAGGCCTTGGCTAAACAATCCGCATCTGCTCATTAGGTTTCTGAAACAATCATACTGTACAGGCTTAGGAGGGGGCAAGGGTTCAGCTCATAACAACTGGTAAAGGCAAAGACTGTCCCAAAATTGTTAAGGATTGTCTGCCCCAGCTGCTGGCTCCTTCAGTTTGCTTTCATCTTCAGGAACATCAGTTTGCTTTTGGACTCCTTCTGTCTCCTATGAAAGAATTCCAGTGTATTAAACCTAGGGTTCACTGGTTTGAATTCTTCCTGTGTACAGTACTGTAGAAGATGAAAAACATGAGCTAATCCCCAACCCCCAACATAAACTGTACACTGAGAATATTTTGTTTATTACTAGCAATCTGGTGTATTTATTTCATATTCTTGTAACTCTCTAGTTTTGCCTGTGGCACAGTCATGGTTGAAAATGATCCACGATAAATTGATCTGCCAAAACCTCTAAGAAACTTTAAATAAGAAAAAAAAAACATTTTTGAGGAGGCACTAGATACAGTCCAAGATGGGATAGAGTTATACAGTGAATGACAGGTAATGAAGAATCTATATGAATTGGCAGTCCTGAAACTCAGTGACAACATAATACCTAAATTATATCATATAAAGCCATCTCCTTTTAAAATGCAGAACAGTCAGTATTAAAGTAAACTAAATAACTTGAAACTGAAACTCAACAATTGTAATACAACAAGTAGGCACCAACTATCGTCAGGAAAGCACGGACACTTCATATTAGCTTTCATTCACTTTAGTCAGAAAACCATCTACCCATTTGACAATATTATATATCCTTTTCAATGAATCACGTGTTAAATTGTCAATAAAAATTTAAAGAACCAGTGATAAATGGTCAATATAAATATACATACAAAAACTAAATTAATATATACATAAACCATTCACATAAAATATCTGACATGAACTACTAAAACATATATATATATATATATATATATATATATATATATATATATATATATATATAAAGTGTGTATATATATATATATATATATATATATATATATATATATATAGATATATAAAATTAATTTACATGTATTGTAAAAAGATTTTAAATTAATAACTTCATTTAGACCTGGCATTTTTTCAGCACCTAAACTAATTTGCCAAGTGCTTTCCTTACATTCTAATCTGGTTTTAAGATCACCAGAAAATACATCACAATCCACACTATCAATAACTGAAAAAACAAATTTCTTAAAAAATTGACATACTTAGCATGTCTAGCTAAGGCATTTTTGTCATCTCCTTTTTTTATAGCTAGTTGATGTTCATATATTCTCCTTTTTAAACATCTAACATGTTTCCCTGTGTAAAAACCTGAACAGGAAAGACATTGAGCCACATAGACAATCAGACTACTATTACAATCAAAAAAACTTTTGGTCCAAATAGTTTTGTTAATATGTTTAAAATAAACAGAGGAAGTGTTGCTGACAAATCTACACTGCCTACAGTTGTTACATGCATAAGTGCCTTTTTTGTGTATTATGGACCCCCTGTTGTTGCGTAACATGTTGGGTCCACCTTCTAATAAACTTTTTAGATTGAAGCCCCTTTTGTAAGTGAAACATGGGCTAGAACCAATGACTTTAATTAAATCCAAATTTCCTAACAATATCTTCCAATTATCTGTAATAATACTTCTAATGACCCCTATCTCATTCGTAATGGGCAAAGGAAAAGAACAACTGTATTTAGTAGTGATCTTCTCTTCATGAACATTGGAAGGGGTGTGACCTAACCCTGGATAACCAGTATTTCCTTTCAGTATAGGAATGGCCTTGGTATTTCTTAGAAGTACTACCTCCTCTTCAATTCTGTTAAGCCATCCTATTTTGTAACCTCTAGCCATGAAAAAACATTCTAAAGTAACCAATTCCTTCATAAAAATGTCATCATCAGACGTGAGTCTACTCAACCTAATCATTTGTCCTTTGACCCCTTTTTTAATGCGTACTGGATGCAAGCTATTTCTGTGTAAATATTGATTAGCAAATACACTTTTTCTGTATATACAACTATTGAAGCATTCATTCAAATGATCATAAGACAAATGCAGATCCAAAAAATCTAAACTACTACCAAATCCTGTTATGGTAAAGTTTAAAAATTGGTAGAATCATTCAAATCCGACACAAAGTCAACAAATGCTTAATAATCCCACTTCCATAGAAAAAACAAATAGTCTATATAACAACGATACATCAACACTTTCTCCATTTTCTTGTTGGTAACCAAAAATTTCTTCTCCCAACTAGCCATTACCAAATTAGCAAATGCAGGAGCCACCCACGCTCCCTAGCAACTCCCAACATTTGCTTGTAAAGAATACCATTAAAAAGAAATAAAATATTTTACAAAATAATATTCATAATAGTGCAAATGGTATTAACTTTAACACCAGAAAAATTAGTGTATTTACTCAAATAATCACGCAAATATTCTATACCCAGTTCCTGCTCAATGCTAGTATATAATGAGACCATATCTAAAGAAGCAAAAAAGAACTTACAATTGTCTAGCTTCAAATCTTTTAGTACTTCCAACAAATGCCATGAATCCTTTAGATAAAAAGTAGAACTTTGTGTCACAGAATTTAAAACATGATCCAACCATATGGACAAGGTTTCAGTCTTAGACTTGGGTGCTGAAATAACTGGTCTAAAAGGAGGGTTTATACAATTTTTCTGCACCTTCGGGATTCCAAAAAGTGTAGCCATCTTGGGGAATTCTACTTATAAAAAAGCAAAGGTCTATTGATCTAATTCTCCTTGACAGAACATGTCAAATAATGACATGTCCAACCTAGCATAACTTGTCTTAATAAAAGTATAATCAGCCTTTTTGTAAACTTTTTCATCTAATAACATAGGGAAAACATTTCTGAGAAAAAGTAACTGCTTAACTCTTGAATAGGCAAACTAATTATTGCCAAAAGATAGTTTGAATTCTTCCTCTGTGCAATACTGTACAAGATGAAAAACATGAGCTAATCCCCCACCCCCAACATAAACTGTACACTGAGAATATTTTGTTTATTACTAGCAATCTGGTATATTTATTTCATATTCTTGTAACTCTCTAGTTTTGCCTGTGGCACAGTCATGGTTGGAAATGATCCAGGATAAATTGATCTGCCAAAACCTCTAAGAAACTTTAAATAAGAAAAAAAAAAACATTTTTGAGGAGGCACTAGATAAAGTCCAAGATGGGATAGAGCTATACAGTGAATGACAGGTAATGAAGAAGCTATATGAATTGGCAATCCTGAAACTCAGTGACAACATAATACCTAAATTATATCATATAAAGCCATCTCCTTTTAAAATGCAGAACAGACAAGTATTAAAGTAGGTTTTGACATTCATAATGTTATTTCTTTCCTGTTTGCTAGTGAACAGTTCTATAGATGGATTCCCATCTGTACAAATCCTGCATCCTCATTCTCTATAAAAATGGTCCTACACCAGTCAGGCAGTATATTTTCTGCACTGTCTGTTTCTTTACAGGTAACTACAAATTCTCTGTTTCATTTATAACTAGTATTTATTATCACCTTTCTGTTTGGTTTCCTTATCAGCTTCTGCAGTTTTCCTGCTTTGTAATCAGAATCCTTTGTGATATCTGAATCATTTATTGGCAACAAGCTGAAATATTAATGCAGACATGTCTGTCTTCAAAGCAGGAAAAACAAACTAGAATGGTGAGGACTGAAAAAATAAACTTTTGTGACAGATTTCCTGTGGGTAAATGGGGTGGAGCAGTCCAAACATGTAAGATAGAGGCTACATTTTCACAAATATTATAATAGCAACCACACCAGAGATTCTGAACAACACAGTAATTTAGCACAACTCTGTTAAAATGATTAATTGTATTATAATAAATATGGGCTCTTACTTTATACTTCCAAATACTTCAGTTTTATTGTATAATCAGCTAGCATTATTTTTATACATTAGTTAAGATATAGTACAATATCCCATCCTCTATTCCAGGTTTTCAAACAGCATATTTAACCAATCATCTCCAAAATCCAAGACTGAAGGGAAATCTGTATGTCCAGATTATTTTTTTTATTTAAAAGAGTGTTGTAACAAAAAGCCTGGCTTCATATATAGTCATAGAAGACCCTACAGGACCTAATAAAAATATTTTTGGTAGTGAGACATTTGTCCCATGCCATACTTCTGAATAAAATGTTTGAACAGCATCACGAATGAGGTGCCATACAACTACAGCACTATTTACATATCTGCAGTATAAAGAGCCGACAGCAAGCAAGATATGAGATAAATATGAAATCAGTTTGACAAGATGTGTTTGACCCTTCAAGCAAACACACACATTTGTTGGGCATACTTTAAAATAAGTCTTCAACTTCTTCAACTTCAGCTGCATTATTAAAGTTTTTGTTTTTTTTTTACACAAAGTTTTTTTTTTTACACAATACTGACAGCAGCAGTAAAAAATAAATAGATACAATAGATAGAATAGAAAAGTAAACAGTAAAATTACAACAAAAGCAAGTCTAGGACATTAAAGGCTAGAGCCTTGACTCTTGGGATCCTTTGCAGACCTAATCTCGTAGGAGTCAGTGCTGGGTGGGTTGAATAAGAGGTAATTCTGCCAACGCACCTGTCTCAGAGAGAAGGATGATATTTGCAGAAAGAGATACAATCCACTATGGAGACCAGGGAATCCAGCCCTGACATAAGCTATGTGGACACATACAGGCAGATTGATCATGAGTTAGCAACATTGATGTTATCACCTAGTGGATATGAGAGTGGAGGCTATGGGTAAGTCATAAGGAAAAAATCTACACCACTTGTTGCTTGTGACTTCCCTCACTTTTTAAATTAGTTTATTATCTTATGTTGTATTTTCCATCTGTTCCTTAACATATGGTCTTCAGATCCGAGTTGGATTTGACTTCAGCCACTTTCAGACTTTGGATTCAGTTCTTGGGATCCTCCACTTATCCATAATTCTCCTGTGTTGACCCATCTATCTCAGATCTTGTTTGCTGTCATGAGTAGGAGGGATCTGTTCGTGCTAGGTAAGTGAACTTTAAATAACTTTTATGTAACCTTTTGATAATGTTCTTTACTTTTCTATTTTCTTCCCTTTCTTTTTATTATTATTACTACTATTGTTAATATGCCTATTGGTTATTTCTTCCTACCCTTAGCTTTTCCCCTTATCCTTCACCTTTGGCATTGGATGTTTCCTTTTTCCAAAAATACTTTCATGGTTGGGTTAATTTACTTCACTACACAAAAATAAGTGCTTATATCCTTCCTTTGTCTTTTTTTTTAAAGGATGTCAGACAAACTGTCAGGGTTTAAGAAGTGCTTGACCTGTGCCCACAAATTGCCAATTCAGATGCACATGTGAGTGTGTCAGTTGTCTGGGCCCCTCACACGTTCATACCTCTTACTCCATTTGTGAAGCCTTCGGCCAACAGGCCATTGTGGAGCACCAAAATAAACTTAATTTGAAAGAGCTTCTCCCAGCCCTTGTGGTAGAAAGGGTACCTTCAGTTTCACCAAAATCTTCTTCTCATTTAAAGAAACCAGCTGAAAACTCTAGGCAGAAAACTAAAGAAAACGAAAAGGATAAGGAAAGAGAAAAAATAAAGAAAAGTAAAAAAATCTAAGATATTGAGAAGGAGGTCTCCAGGCCATACATCTTCTTTGGCTGCAGTTTCCTAAATTGTAAAACATCTGGAGTTAAGTTTTCTCTTGGATCTAGTACTCACTGGATCCAGCACACCACCAAGATTCTCACCAGAGCCAGTTACTCCTAGGCTCTATTCACCTATACTGCAGGAGAAGCTGTGGCATCATTCTAGGCCTCCATTCATCTTTTCAGTAATCCAAGTCTACTAAGAGCCTTACCAAAGCAGACTTGGGCAAAATTATGAGGATAATGTTTTTGGACCCAGATCCAACTGGTGGCCCTCCCAGCTTCAATTAACACCAGCGCTGGAGGAAAGATTTCTTCCCTACATTCAGTTGTTGGTCCTTCTCAGAATCGCCCTTTCTGATTTGAGTCTTTGGATATGACTTCAAATGGGGAAGGATTTCTTCTTCCCCAGTGCTGATGAGTTTTTTTTATTTTTATTTATTTATTTTTTATTTTATTTTACATTTGTTTACCGGGAAAGCCCGACTGGACACAGGTCCATTTTCAGTGGAGGTCCGGGGAGAAAAGTTCCAAAATGCAATTACAATACATGAGAGAAAAAAAAACAAATAAATAAAGCAAACATATAAGAAATATTGTATGAATACACAGTAAAGTAGCGATTAACAATTCATAAAAGTAGACAAGTAGTGACGTCTATAATATAAATTAAATCACACTATTGTTTAAGACATTAGGTAATGTGTGCTGGTTTAGCAAAAGGAGTTATTAATTATGTAAGTTAAGTTTAATAAAGGGAGTTAAGTTTAGTAAAGGGAGTTATTAGTTCTGTAAGTTCTGTAAGTTAAGTATCAACAAGTTAACATTCTTTCAGGGTAAACTGTTTGTTCCTAACAGAATCCATGCAGCAATCACTTGGAGTGGATTAACCTGGGGAATGGTATGAGCAAAACCAGTTGTTTACATAGTGGGTTTTTAGGAGTTTTTTGAACTGAATAATGGAGGTGGTAGAAGTTATTTGGCTTGGTAGTGAGTTCCAGATTTTGGCAGTGTTGCAGGCAAAGATGGCTTTACCAGCATCAATTTTATGTTTGATGAGTTCTTTGATCCTGTCGGTTTCAACCACTTTGGAATCATCTGAATCTCAGAGCCAAATGGTTGGCACTAACTCTGACTTGGTAGGTTTGTAACCAAAGACTTTGAGACCATTCCTCCTCCTTCTTGGAGCCTTGGCATTAGACAGTTTGGGTCCAATGTCAGCCTAGGCTCTGAGTCATATGGTATCTCAGGTTGAGCCTCTTTTTGGGGGTTTCAGCTCCTAAGGCTAGGTTCCCCAAATCCATATTGGGCATGGCTTTCAAGAGAGTGTTCGCAAAACCCAAAGAGACAGACTACACTTAGGGTCTAAGACCTACTGTTCTTGTTCTGTCAGGACAGCCAATAACCAGAAGGCTTGAGATGGTTCCTGTAGAAAAGACCAACTCAGCACCTGAGCCCTTACCAGACCAACCCACTGAGGAGGTACACAAGAAATATATGTATAAGAGGATTCACCTGTATTCCCGTCGGAGTCTGTCATCATTGATACTGATTTTGTTGAAGGAAAAAACCCTCCCAGATCACCCCTTAAGGAAGTTTCATTTGGAAAAATCCTTGAACTGCTTAAACAGAAAGAGGGTGATCCTCCCAATTGCCTTCTCCAGAAGAGTCAGTTTTATTATCTAGGCTTTTGATTCTGGCCCATCTACATCTTGGATAGTCCTGCCCATGGATGAAGTGGCAGACCTTATCTCTAAGCAGACATGGAAGGGGTTGGACACAGCTGAACCCATCCCTAAGAAACCAGATAAGTTCCTTGTCACTCCTAAGGATCATCCACATTGAAGCAAGAGCCCCCACCGTGGATTCCCTTGTAGAAGTGGAGGCCACCAAAATGGAAATAGTTTCTGTCCATCCACTGAACAGAGAGCCTCATGCATTGGACAGATTTGGAAATGGTCTTTACTCCTCTGTGTCACCTCTGCCCTGGCCCAGTAATCAAGGAGCCTCAAAACTCACTCCAACATCAGTGAAGGACATCCATATTGGGAAGATGACAAATACACATACAATAAAGTACAATTTCCTTTAAGAACACACAGAGATCACAGTCAGTTTGGGACTGATTTCTCCCTCTCTCTCTAGATTTTTTTCTGGCTGGATACATGTCCATTTTCAGCAGAGGCCCGAGGAGAAAGAACAAACAAACAAATAACAAATATCAAAACCCAAAGAACAAAACAAGCAAATTATATAAACAATAATAGCAAATAAAGGAACAATTGTTATGTAGTTTAGTGAAATGCTGAGGGATTATAACAGGAAAATAAAAACTGAGAGGCAACCTATAAACATAGAAGAGATCAGTAGAAAAGGTAGGAAAAGAACAGATGACAAGATGAAGTGATAAAAGAAGAAAAAGAAATTTTGAAAATGGGTCAGTAGAGGCGTTGTTTTACAGTGATGAGATGCGAGCGGATGGTGAATGAAACCTGGCAAAACCAATACTGTGGTGGGCTGTGTTGAGTTTTTTTTTGTTAGTAGAGAGAGGTTGATAAATGATGGAGGAGAGGCATATAGTGTGGTGTGGAGATGAGGTGGGCAAGGGCAAGAGACACGGGTGTAGTAGAAAAGAAAGGCTTTTATACTATAGGCAGGCATTTTTTTTTATTAACAGATGGTCAGATCAGATCAATGTGTGGCAAGTCTTAGCTGCTTTGATTGTCTATAGTGACGCAGTAGTTTTTAGTGGATATCAGGGTAATGATAGTGCCATTACAGGACACAAATGGAAAATGAGAGGATGGCTATCCCAGATCCAGAGGGTTTTTTTTCTTTCTATTCAAGTAAGTCACCACTGTAGTAGTGCTAATGAAAGTGAGAGAGGATTTTAAAGTATCTAGAGGAGAGTTGATGGTTAACCATGCAAAAAGTTTTAGAGAGGTCAAGGAAAAGTGCAGAGAAGTATGTGGTGGGGCCTGAAACAACCATGGAGTCTACTTAGGTTTAGAGAAGAGAGATGATATAGAGTTGATGGTGAAATGCAACGCTCCCAATTTTAGATAGTGGAGACAGAAAGGCACTGGGCAGAAATTAGAAAGTTCGTTGGAGTTATTATTGATTCTGACCAGGAAATGTTTGGGGTTTTGATTTCTGTGTTGTTGATACTGAAGGTAGTAATTGTTGTATTTCTCAGGTGTTTGTAATTTTGATGGTCCATTTTGTCCCTAGCTTATTTCTAGCTAGCATTGTTTTAAGAGAGATTGTTGTTGATTAGCATCCAGTAGAGAGAATGATGGTTTATTGGTAGATTTGTGTATTCTAGTAGGGGAGTTTATGGTTTGGATTAAGGTGAAAGGTAGGTTTGGGAGATATACAGGAGTTCATCAATAATATTAAGTCTCCTAAGATTATGGTTTCTGTGGAAAGCTACAGGAGACCCAGCTAAGAATATTTATTCACTTGGAGTTTGGTACAGAGTATTTCAGCATTATCTTGCTTAGGGTACTAATACGGGGGGAGAGTGATTTTGTTGTCTTTGGTACCTGGTTTAAGCCATGTTTCAGTGAGACAGAGAAAGGCAGTCAGAGAGAAAGGAGAACTAAGATTGTTGGCAGTGTGGTTAGAGTTTGTGGAATTTGAAATATCCCCAATGAGACTCCACACTGGCACAGCTATAGAGTTAAGATCTCAGCTAAGTGGTCACGCCAAAACCTCCAGCACCGATTCTGTCCAACCAGTGCTTCATGTCCCTGCCCAAGTAGCTCACACACACACACACACACACACACACACACACACACACACACACACACACACACACACTTTGAGATTTGATTTATATACAAACGCAAAGACATTCCTGGGGAAGGCTGGCACAGATTCACTAGCTATACCCCTTCTGCCCAGAGTATATAGTAGTGCCAGCTGCCACCAACTACTACTTAGCTACTATAAGGCCCTTACAAAGGGTGGCCAATGTTACTATTATCCAAATGGTAAGTGTGTCCAAGGCTTGAAGGCTATTTAGGAATGGCCGGTACGGTGTTATCAAATATATATCCAAGTACTCTAAGAGCTTAAATATTGCTAAACAAAACCAACCACAATTAAAAGGTATAAATATATTTAATAATAGATAATAAAAGCACAATACAATACTCATTAACTCAACACAGTGGCAACAGAGTTCAGAATCACAGGAAATATTTTAAAACAACATTGCAGGACAATCTCACATAAATATAGAAAACAGCTAGACTAATCTTACTATATTCCTATCTATCTCTAAGAGAATTACTATGATCTAAGTCTTACTTACAGGTAAGTGCTTTTGAGATGTTTACAGGTCCAGAAACAAATACAAAAGGCACAGACTTTCTCTCTCAGATAGTCCTTAAATTAATAATCCACATTACTGCTGGGTTAGCTAGATGACATCACTATTTCATACCAGCATCTAGTTCCCAGGCTAAACAGATACCAACAGAATTTAACATGTCTCTATGAAAAATAATTATCTCTTGAGAAGCTAACACTTATCTCTTAGAACCTTGCCTGAAACTGGAAGTCGTAAAACAATTAACACTTTTACATTTAAAACCTAGTAATTATTTTTGTCTTAAGACAATAAAAAGAAACTCTAGCTGTAGACATTCTGTTTTCTAGCTCTGGTAAACACAATCATAACTCTTTAATTATTTTCTCAGAATTTGCAAGTTAACTCTGTATGTCCCAGTTTCTGCTATGAAAACATACATTTGCACAGGCATATAGTCCATATACATTTCTGCTCTTTTTCAGCAGGGTGCACTGAGATTACTTTTTTGAAGCTCATCACATAACATATAGGTTACTTACATTTGTAAACAAACATATGGATCATGTTAATATTTACAATGACATAGAATTATTTACAAAATTCTAGCTGGCTGGGCTGGCAGCCTTCACATCCTCATATACTTTTTTGGTGAGGACGTTGAATTATTTGGCACCTGTTACATGTTTTCAGAGGGATTTGACCAAGGAGATCTCCAAATCTGTTGCAGGGACCTTGTCTGTGGATCAAAGAAAGTCCATTGATGCACAGTTGGCTGCCCTCCAGTCCTTGTCTAATGTATATATGTGCTTAACTACAATGCCATGAAGGGTGCAGCTAGACTGCCATGGGCATATCCATCAGAAGACATGCTTGAATGGGGATCTGTGACTTTGTGGAAGATTTTAAGATGTCTTTTGTGAATGCCACTTACAATGGATCAACACTCTTTAGTCCTAAAGTGAAAGAAACAATTTCTCAAAGTGAAAAAGGTGGTAAATCCCTTTGTGTGGTAGAGATCACATTTTCCACCACTTAAAGGCCCTTTTTCTGGAGTCCAAAATGAAGCAAGGCAGTTTGGTTCTGCAAACCCCAAGTATTTTCATCTAACACTTCTGGAGACATGGCAGAGCAGGAACTCATATAATGAGCAGGGACAGAGGTGGTCCACAGACTCAAGACTTCTGAGGTCCTTTTGCAGAAAGCCTTTGCAGTGCTCTTGAACAGTTGCCCAACTTTTGCATCTGGAGGCAGATGGGACTGCTTATTCCTGCATCCAATGACCTGAACATCCATCAGTCAAGATAACAGGGTGCAGAGGATCATAACCAGAGGCTACTTCATTCCTTTCCACTCTCCTCCTTCAACCTCCAAAAGACTTCCCGATGTACCACCTTCTCAAAGGGAAGAGCCCACATCATAGATAAAGAAGTTTCTAAAGAATCGAGTCATCCAGAAGGTCCTACCAGACCAAAGAGGACCTGGAATTTACTCAAGGTTCATTTTAGTGCCAAAGAAAAACAAGGATCTAAGGCCAATTCTTGATCTAAGTTACTTGAACAAATTTGTAAAAAAAAAAAAAAAAATTGGATGGTCACAGTGCAGATTATTTTTCCTCTACTGACACTCCAGGAAGTATCTTCACTTCTGGCTGGGAGCCAGTAAATTGTAATTTAGATCTGTACCTTTCAGTCTCACCACAGCCTCCTGGGTGTTTAGCAAAAGTATGGCAGTAGTAGCAACTCATCTTTGACTGCAGGCATTCTGTGTGTTCTCTTATTTGGATGACTGACTCATCACCCCCTCCCCCACCAAGGATCTACTCATCCAAGCCAGGGATTCCTTGTTCCATCTATGCTTAAACCTATGGATTATGATAAATTTAGCAAAGTCCAACATTCTTCCAGTTCAATCTTTAGAATTCGTAGGGGCTCAACTGGACACAAAGCTACAAGTTGCAAAACTTCCCTAAACAAGGATGAGATCCCTTCATCAACAAGCTTTGACTGCTTTGTCCTGTCAGAAGCCACAAGCAAAACAATTCTCCATGTTCTAGGCTCCAAGGCAGCTTCACTTACCTTCGTTCCCCTGGCCATGTATTACAAGTGAGTCCTGCAGTGGACCATCAAGGCTCAGTGGTCAGTAAGACAGCAAACCATGTCATTTCCAGTATATTTAACAAAGATTTGCATGACATACAACCAGTGATAGTTGGACTCCCCACATATTTCACAAGGTTGTCCCTTCAATCTTCCCTGTCCCTAAGCCACAGTAACTATGGATGCTTCCCACTTGGGTAGAGCAGGGGCATTACCTCGGAAGGACTGCATGGTCACAATCAGAGGCCAGTTTACAAGTAAATATCTTGGAGATGAGAGCTAGTCTCCTAGCATTTCAGGCCTTTCAGGACTCTCTCCCCTTAAATGTGGTATTTATCCAGACAGATAGCATGGTAGTCATCTGGTACATAAACAAACAGGGAGGAACCAAATCTTAAATGTTATGTCAAAGGGCCATGACAGTGTGGCAATGAACAATAGCTTCTCACTGCTTTCTAATAGCAATGCATATTCTGGGGAAATCCAATGTGCTAATGGACAGATTGAGTGCATTTACCCTTCTTCATTACTAATGGTCCCTCAATGCAGTAGCCACAGGGCAGATCTTCAGCTGTTGGAGCCGACCTTGCTGCAATTTCTTTGCATCTCCCACAACACTAAGTGCAGCAAGTGCTTTGCTCTGATCCCCCCCAGGAGAGGGAGTCACTAAGGGATGCTGCGACTCACAGTTGGCCCCAAGGACTCCTGTATGCCTCCCCTATCACTCCTTTGATTCCAACATTTTTACAGAAATAGAAAAAAAAGAAAAAAGACAAAAAAAAAAAAAAACAGGAAAAAAATGGCTTCAGAAAGCAACCATTAGTTTAAAGTGCATAAAGTGCTTTTCGTTTAATAAAATCAAACTTGTTCAGATGCAAACATTCAAGGTACAAGCTTTAGTTAAATAAAATACCAATAAGTACTTGAGTTTGTCAGCTGACATGCTGTGATGACATCAGCAACAATAGATAACCCTTCCTGTTCGGGTCTATGTCATACAATCAAACTTCCAAAATTTCAAACACCATATGTTCGAACTTGGAAGTTTGAAATATGACAAAATCGAAACCTCAGAACAGCGAATTTTTCACAGGGAAAAAATTTGCTGTTCTGAAAAACACGCACAACATAGGCACACCAAAATCCTAATAAACCTATACTCCACCTTACATACACAACTATCTATGCACTAACCTTAATCCAAACCCTAACCCTAAAGTCCGTCACTATTGCACACTTACCTTACCCGCACCCTAACCCTAAAGTCCATCACTTTCGCTTACTTACCTTACCCGCACCCTAACCCTAAAGTCCATCACTATCGCACACTTACCTTACCGGTGCCCTAACCCTAAAGTCCGTCACTTTCGCACAATTACCTTACCCGCACCCTAACCCCAACGTCCGTCACACTCACACACTTATCATAACATGATCCGTAACGTTCACACCACAGTACAGAAAATGTCGAAGCTGAGGAAACAGCCAACCAAATTCTTTCCCTGGGAAAGAATTCTACTTTCTGTGGCTTCGACATTTCTATTTTTCGACCTTCCCCATTCAAACATTCAGTATTCGACATTCTAGATGGCTGATTAAATAACAGGTACCCTCCTGTTCTACACACTATGAAAAAATACTGTTTAAAACTAAAACAATGCTGACATCCATGAACAAGGATGACTGAAGCTATGGATTAAAAACAATTATTAACAAAGTATGCTGATGGGTATACTTTAAACAACAAAAACAAATATATGAAATAATAAGGTTACCTAGAAGGAATTACTATAAAACTTTTAAATAATTCTACTGTGCTAAAAAGATAATAATATAATATATATATATATATATATATATATATATATATATATATATATATATATGTATATATATATATATATATATATATATATATATGTATATATATATATATATATATATATATATATATATATATATATATATGTATATATATATATATATATATATATATATATATATATATATATGTATATATATATATATATATGGAGACATTAAGCACTTCATCTCTACAAAACTGAATCACATCATATCACTAATGAATACTTATAATAATATAAGCAATATGATGCTGAAATTCTATACTACAAACTTTTTTTAACTACAAACTTTTTTTACTACATTTCATACTGTTTCATAGCCCAGAAAAATAACTCAGCTGGTGGTTCGAGAAATACATTTAGGCACCATTAACAGTGACTAAAATTACAATGCACGAAATTAAATTGATGTTAGCACATAATTTTAACTAACTATGATGACCATATACTAAATCTTTAGCATTCATACTATGCTATGCCATTCACTTAATTCCACAATATGGCATTCATTGTATAAAAAAATACACAATCTAACTATGACCTTAAGAAAAATTAAGGCTGAATATCCTGGTATCACATTTACTAATGTAAGTTACTATTAGAGTTGAATATTATTCATGATATTAATATAAAAATTATTTTCTGTGTTACATAGCTGGAAGGGAGATTCTGTCATCTAGTTAAACTTTTCAATTTAAGTAGACATCTAATCGAGCACATGTCATTAATACCTGGGTAATAGTATGCACTGATGTGAATTTGCCATTAGAGTTCACGTTCTTCAAGTCTTAGGGAGATGGGACCACCCCTAATGTCATATTTGACATGGTCAGTAATCTTGAACTTAAATATATGGTTTGGAAATATTCCAATATGTTTAGTATTCTCTGTTTTCTTTTTATTGATAGCATACTGGTGTTCGTACACTCGCTTCCAGAGTTTACACTCCGTCTTGCCTATATAAAATACTGGGCAAGACTGGAATTTCGCTCAATATGCTACCAATTTGGTATTACAGTTGTATCTGTCTTTTAATCTAAAGACATAGTCGTTCACCTCAGTTGCAGAATTCACACTTGAACATCCCGGAAACTTCACCAATTGTGGTCTACTAGATTCCAAGAGGTTCTTGATATTGCACCATCTCCTATATATAATTTTGGGTGAAGTACCTAATCTACTTTTTAAGGTTGGGTCATGTCTAAGCCATTCCCAGTTTTTTCGAACCAAGTTTTGTACAAGATGGCTATCCCCATTATAGGTGGTAAGTAGGCTCAAGGAGAAATCATCTTCTGAAACTGGACTATCCACATTAAAGTCTAACCCGCACTTTTCTTTAGATATTGATGCTGGTACCCCTCCCGAACTCAAAATCAGGGTGTAAAAGCCTGACCTTCTCTTATTCTGGACCTCCTCCGTAAGTGAGTCTGTTAGATCACTGGGGTAGTCCCAAACTAAAAACATGTTCCTTAGTAGTTTATATTCCAACACAAAGTCTTTATCCAAAGTGATAAATCTAGCTGCCCTTACCAGTTGGCCCTTAACGAGCGAACATTTTTGATGGTAAGGGTGCCAGCTGGAATAATGGAGAAATGAGTTGGAATAGGTACTTTTCCTGAAAATTCTAGACAAATATCGGTTTCTCCCCCTATCTTTTCTAAGGTTAATATCTAAGTATGCTATTTCATCACTATCAAAAGTGTGAGTGAATTTCAGGAAGGTGGTATTATTAAAGTAATCCACTACTCTATTAGTTTCTACAAAATCCCCTTTCAGCATAATAAAAATGTCATCCAAGAACTGAGTATAAAACTAAATCAGGTTCTTGCATTCCTCCATATTGAATGCAAAATGTATTTCCCACAATGCCATTACTAGGTTTGCTAAACTGGCTCCACAAGGGGAACCCATGGCAACCCCAATTTTCTGCAAGTAGAAGTCATTCTTAAAAATCAAAATAGTTATTTGATAGAACAATGTCCAACAACTGAGATACAAGTGAAATTTCTGAATCAGAGGCTCCTTTCTTCCTTAACATCTCCATAATCCATTTGATTCCTTCCAAGTGTGGGATAGATGTATCGAGGTCTTTTACATCTATCGTGAGAAAATTATAGTTCTCGCTCTATTCAAGGTCAATGATTTTCTTTAAAAACGACCATGAGTCTTTACAGACTTGACTCTCACTTCTCAGGTATCTTTTCAGAACAGCATCCACTACTGTCGCACATGGATAAGTGACTGAATCTCAACCATCCATGCATGGTAAATTTAGTCACTGTTAATGGTGCCTAAATGTATTTCTTGAACTGCCAGCTGAGTTATTTTTCTGGGCTAGGCGATTAGCTATGAAGCAGTATGAAATGTAGTAAAAACAGTTTGTAGTATAGAATTGCAGCAGCGTATTGCTTATATTATTATAGGCATTCATTAGTGATATGATGTGATTCAGTTTTGTAGAGACAAAGTATTTAATGTATACACACACACACACACATACACACACACACACACACACACACATATATATATGTATATATATATATATATATATATATATATATATATATATATATATATATATAGCATATTATATTATATTATATTTTTTTTAGCACAGTAGAATTATTTAAAGAAATTTTATAGTAATTCCTTATAGGTAACATTATTTCATATATTTGTTTTTGTTGTTTAAAGTATACCCATCAGCATACTTCATTAATAATTGTTCTTAAACCATAGCTTCAGTCGTCCTTGTTCATGGATGTCAGCATTGTTTTAGTTTTAAACAGTATTTTTTCATAGTGTGTAGAACAGGAAGGGTTAACTATTGTTCTGATGTCATCACAGCATGTGAGCTGACAGGCTCAAGTACTTCCTGGTATTTCATTTAACTAAAACTTGTACCTTGAATGCAGTGGCAGCTGGCGACTTCAAATCAAAGGGGGGCTGCAGGAGACAGCTGAGTGGGTGGGGCCAACTAGAAAGGGGTGGAGCTATGCTATAAAAACACAAAAACTGGGACTTTAGATACACTGCCCTGGGTGCCAAACCATCATTATGAGAGTCCAATCAAGACAAAATGAAGTGTAGAAGAAAAAATATATTTCAATGCATTGGCTACATGACAGCTAACTTAATATCTAGATGGAAACAAAAAGTTTGTGAGGCATGAAAAAATAAATTGCTTTTAAAATACATTACTGAAATGCCAGTCAAAATCAAGTATAAAAAAAACAAGCAGCACTCAAACCACGTCTCCTTGCACTGTAATTCGAATTATAATTTATATTCAGCTTTATAAAAGTACCAAGTAACATGCTGAAATTAGCAATCTCTGTGATACCCCACTTGTAAAATTGTTTCTTATCCAAAAAATACCTGCTGCCTGACAACAACTATCTACTTGAATAGCAAACAGGAAACAAGTTCAAGATAAATTGCTTAAAGGATTACTGCACAGATTATGGACCACACATTATAGATTGGCATTCTGTTTAGTTTACGAGTAAAGCCTGCAAAGATGACTGCAAGTCTCAAACAAATGTAATGAGCTTCTGAAAAAAACTGTAATCCTGTCCTTTATTACAAATACTGTCATATGCATTTCAATACCTATGGCTTATATGCTATCTTGTTATGAAAATACTCTCTGCATAGCAACAACTAAAAGACTTTCAATGTTGGTAATTCTTTAACAGTATGCTTATTAAAGCTTACTTGCATCTTACAATCTCAGACAAGCTTACCTGATGGTCATTAAAGCATTGCTACTTAAACACAGAGCAACAGGCACTGCAACGGCATACATTTTCTGAATAAGAAGAAGCATAAATTAATAGTATAACAATATGACAGAAAACCAGAACATTCTGCAAAATCAAGAACAGATGAAAAGCCACTGTAGTACTTGAGTCTACCTTGGATGTGAGGATACTCGGCACACATATACTGCATAACTGCTCCTTGCCTTTCTTGGACACATCCAGACTCACTATGTGGGGGAGTGGGATGCAACAAGTATGTCACAATTTGAAATGTCTCTGGCTGACAGAGATGGCCCTCACAACATTTGTCATGCCACTCAGCCTCGGAGCAAGAAATCTGGACAAACCCATAAACAAAGTGGGAGAAAGACCTAAAAATAAGGCCAATTTTTAAATATTGCTCTTATAAACTTAGAAAGACAGTAGGTCTTGCATTAATATGCATTTTCTGAAGGGTATGAAATCTGAAACTCAAATGTCTGTCATTATTATCTAACTTCAATCTTTAAGGATTTGCCAGAAAACCACATTTGTATGAAAAACGGACCAAAAATGTGATGCAAAAATATAAAACAGACAGACAATACAGCTGGGAACCTATCAAAGAAGGGACACATTTTTAATATTAATACTGTTAACTTGAGCAGCTGACAAAATAAGAAAATCTACATGCATTTCTGAAATTAAAAGTAATCTATAACTCTGGTCATTACAATTATTTATTAATTGTAAACCCTCCACGTTTTCTTCCAAATTTGCCATTTTGCGGAGGGATTATTAGGAGGAGAGCAACATTATGAGCCAAAAGCAGGGACAGTTGAGAGGTATGGATATATCTAATTCTATAAAGAGATTTATTTGCACGTACCTCTCAACCTCTTATGTAACGCAGAAAATCTGGACAAGGTCAAATATATTGGGGGAACATACAAACAGTACTAAAAATTGCTCTTGTTCAAACTTAGTTGACAGAATAACAGGTCTTGCTTTGGCATTCATTTTTCTGAAGGGTATGAAGTCTGAAACTCAATGTCTGTCATTATTTAGTGATTTAATTCCTAAATGATTTGCCAGAAAACCACAAATTTTATGAGTAACAAACCAAAAATAAAAAGCAAAAATCTATTCATTCTGCAAAAATCTGAGAGGTATAGTTCAGCTGAACTTTCTGAGTTTGCTGCCCTTCCCTCCCTCATAAACTCATGGTTGAATGGGGCCTACCCTCTACAGCTATTCCAATGTCCCATTAGTTGGCTATTTCACCTCATTTATCATAAACACTGCACTGTGCATACTGCTTTACTTCTACAATGATATGGATTTCATTTAGAAGTTTTATTTTACATTTTACAGCACAAACATTAATAGACATTTGCTAAACAAAGCAATGCAATCTCACAATGAAAATGGACTTAGCATTAAAACTTCTCTGCCCTTGAAAATGACATTCATTGTAACACCGGTGAAAACCACATTCAAAGAAAATACATTTGGCCAGTGGCAGATAAAGATTTACTTTGGGCTGTTTTCAAATCATAGGACCCTTGCATAGGAAACATACATTTGTTCTTTGATACACCTTCCTGATTGTATTAAATTATATTCCTTGTATAATACACTACAGTTGTTAAAGGTAGTTTTAAATTTATTGTTTTGAACATTTTTCCAGTAAACAATGAAACAAAATGCATGCACCAATAATGACAAAACTGCCCAATTCAGAACATTTCCATCATAAAAGTCTGGTCAAACTTCTACTGTCCACCAGTATCAGTAAATATGCACAATCTCTGCAGAAGTAAAAGTCATCTAAATAATTCCACATTAAAGAGATCTGTAACTAATGAAGAGGTTGCTGCTAGCAAACAATATTTCTTTGTTTCATCTATAAAGTGCCTGTTGCCTCTGAGAAATAAATTGCCCATGTTACATTCAAAAAAATGATATGCTAGTAATATCGAAATAGGGAAGGGATGGCAAACTGATAACAAGTTCATCATTACTAGGTATCTCCACCAAAGAGGACATTCTCAAGACTGCAGCATCCACCCCCTTTAAAAGTACAACACAGTACACTGTCAGCAATGCATCTATATACTGTGGGAGTAGAACCCACAGCCTTCTGCATCAAAAGCAAGTACACTACCTGTTGTGCTATTAACAATGCAAGCAGATTTAGCATAAGCAGCACTAAACTTCTCTTCAAGCTCTCAGCTCCTTGTAAAATCCACTCAACACTCAACTGTATCTCTCAACTTTGAAACACAAGAAATCTTGAAAAAGCCAAAATTTATTGGAGGGGGGACAAAAGACCGAAAACTAGGTACACATTTTAAACATTGCTTGTATAATCTTGGAAAGTTGCTAGAATAAAATGTTGTGTTACCACTATGTATTTCACTGCCAAGTCTTGACCAGGACCCTGTGAACTATAGTTAGAGCAAGATACCACTATGCCAAATCAGCTGTTTTGTGAAGGACAGATAGGCTGAAACTTAAATGGCTATCATTTAGTGAATTCAGTTCTCACCATAGCTCGCAAGGTCTTAGCACAAAAAACCTGGACAAAGCCAATAATGAGGGAATACAGTCCCAAAACTAGGGACACATTTCAAATATTGATCTTATAAACAATAAATTACCACAATAAAAGTTTTTGTGTTACCATGTACTTTCTGGAATATGAAGTCTGAAATTCAAATGCCTGTCATTATTTAGTGAATTCAAAAACCACAGATTTTAATACACACACACACACACACACACACACACACACACACACACACACACACACACACACACATATCAAGCCCTGTTTCCACCAGCATAGTTCAGTAAAAAAGCCCTGTTTCCAAGCCCTTTACCTGATTTCTGCAGAGTCTGGTACACACACACAGAGTTCAACCCCTGTTTCCAGCAGCTTAGTTCAGTAAAAAAAAAGCCCCAGTTGCAAGCCCTTCAGTCCCATGAAGTTGCTTTGTTAAAATGAGTCCAGAGTCCATACCTGATTTCTACAGAATCTGGCACATTACAAGTTCAGCAGCTTTGAAGTTCAGTAAAAAAAAGCCCCGTTTCCAAACCCTTCGGTCCCACATAAAAAAGTCCTGTTTCCAAGCCCTTCAGTCCCACAAAGTCGCCAGTACAAGTTTCAGCCCTTCCTGCAGCTTCGGAGTTCAGTAAAAAAGCCCTGCAAGAGCAAGTCCTTTCCCTTCTCTTGAGAGCTACCAGCCTGCAGCTGTTGCAGTCCGATCCCCTTCACGTTTATGCAGTTGTAAACTGCATAGACTTCTGGGATCTCTGTTGTCTGAATACTGTCTGGCTAATTTGCACTGCTGGTGAACCAGACCAGATGTTTGTGTGCATGTGTGGAGTTCTGGACTGCTGGTGAACCAGTCTGGATGTTTGTGTGCATGTGTGGAGTTCAGGACTGCTGGCAAATCAATCTGGATGTTTGTCTGCATGCATGGAGTTCTGGGAACGATGCGAACACGCATGCGTGGAGTTCTGGATTTGCATTTAGTTTTGATTTTATTAAACGAAAAGTGCTTTATGCACTTTAAACTACTGGTTGCTTTCTGAAGCCGTTTTTTTTTTCCTATTTTAGTAGCTTATTTTGTGTTTTTTCGGATTCCGTGGTGGTGCAGCGGTAGTGTTGTTGCCTCACAGCAAGAGGTTCTACCATTCGATTCTCGGCTTGGGTTGGTAGTGCCTTCTGTGTGGAGTCTGCACGTCCTCCCTGTGGTCGAGTGGGCGTTTGAAAGACATGCATTGAATGGGCGTGCCTTCGTTGAAGGTTGGGCATCGGGCTGGCAACTCCATACCATAAAAAACAACTGCCAATCATTAGCGGACCAGAGTTCCACTGTGGCGTCCCCTAACCGAGAAAAGCCGAAAGACAAACAACAAACATTTTGTGTTTTTTTGGCTTGGTTTGTGTGTTATGGCATCAGGAAGCACAGGTATTCTGAGATTATTCACTCAAATGCAAGACAGAGTAGAAAACTGTGAGCTGACAGTTTTGATTGAAGATATGGCAAAATGGATGGAATTACTAACATCATGTTTGGAATCTTTAGACAACCAGCACAGTGAACTACATGAGTCGGTGTCATTGTCTAACACTGTGCTTACACTGCATGAACAGGATGTAAGCAATGAACAGGTAACAACTAGACCTAATTTAAATGCAGCAGAGAATAACTTACAACCTAATGGTGTACAACAGCAAAGTGTTACCAACAACTTGCAATGCTCATTAGTTCAACTAGAAACAAACCGAGAGCACCAAGGAAGTTGTATGAGTGTTCAGCATGAGATTCATACCTTGGGGCTTATTGGGGCTCCCATTCTGATGGATTGGCTAAATGGAAATTTCTCGTTTTCTATGAAGTTCACAATCTACCACAGGGGCAACCGACTGGAGGTTAATGTTAATCTCAATAACAGCATTGTTGACATGCTGAAAGTTTTTGATTCTAAACTTGTCAAACTTAAAAAATTACAACTAGAAATTTCATACTTTAAGGAATGTTTACAACAGTATATAGTACCACAAGGCCTTAGGAGATTCCAGTATCCAACAGGATTAGTGAATCACCCCATTTTCCATTCAGAATTACTACAATTATATGATAAATAGGGATTTGAACTTTTAGGACTCCTGATAAAACATTATAATTCATGGGTTGAAACCATCCTGAAACCAAGATCCTAATCATTTCCTTACTCTACTCAATCACCTTTCTAACCCAATCTTTCATCTCATCACCAGCCTTTTATCTGGTGACATCCATCCCAACCCTGGCCCCTCCACCTCTTCCTCCTCACACAGGCCTTTACTTCTCTAAACTCACAAAGTATTGTCAATAAAGTCCCTACCCTCCATGCATGGCTCATGTATAACAAACCTGACATACTATCTATTTCAGAAACATGGTTAAAACCCTCTATAAAAGATTCTGAAATTACTCCACCTAGCTATTCAATCATTAGAAAAGACAGGACCTAGGAAAAAGGTGGTGGAGTTGCTCTCCTATATTCTTCTTCCTTGCTAGTTACCCCCTATAACAAACCTACTCCAAAATTTAACAATGCTGAAGTACTCCTCACTCTCCTACAAGTTAACAAGCACAAACACATCTGTCTAGCATCCCTTTATATCCCCCCAGGGGATAATATTTCCACACTTGAAAACATCCTCTCATGGCTCTCTAACAATATCAGCAATGAAACCATAATCTTAGGAGACGTAAATATCAACTGGGCCTCCATCCAGTCTTCAAACATCCCTCTTAACATCAACCTATTTAAGTTTTCCCAGCTAATCAATACAATAACACACCCATCAACAAACCCCTCTTGTGGCACCATCCTTGACTGGATTCTAGTGTCACATCCCCACTATTTCTCAGACAGTGGTACTCTTCCCGACCCACTTAGTGATCACTTGCCTACTTTCACTCGCCGTCTCCCTTGCATCTCTTACCGCACCCATAATTTCATCACTACCCGCAATGACAAAAATTTTAACCCATCAACCTTCATATATTCTCCAAAAGCAGTTAATTGGAACAATCTAAAGACACTACCTTTAGAAGACGTAGTTGCTCACTTCAACTTTACCTTCTTAGAAATACTTGATTCCCAAGCCCCTATAAAAACAAAAAGAATAAAAACAAATTCTGCCCCCTGGTTAACCAAAACCACACTATCAATCATGCGCCTTAGAGACAAAGCCTGGGGACTCTATCTGATAAATAAGACCCCAGAACAACATATTGCTTACAAAACCCTTCGAAATAAAGTAAAAAAGCTCATAATCTCTGACAGACAAAAATACTTCTTTACACTCCAAAACAACAATAAAACTAACCCTCAAAAATTCTGGAAGGGGATCTCTACCCTCCTAAACCCCAGCAAACCACACACCCCAACCCCAGACCCAAATAGCCCAGACCTAAATCTAGCTACACAGTTCAACTCCTTTTTCATCAACTCTATTAGCAAACTCACATCCTCCTTCACACACCCCTCCTCATTACCTAATACACTCCCAATCTCTCCTGCAAACAACCCTCCCATCATCACCACTTCCACCACATTCTCAACTTCTCACTGTCTATCTTCCACCTCTTCCACTACTCTAACCCCCTCTTCACCCATATCTTCCTCAAGTTCTCTCTCCCAACTCTTCTCTATTCTCATTTAAACCTATTCCCACTTCCACCATAAAGAAACTCCTTCAGAAACTGAAGCCATGTACCAACGCTCCTGACAACATTCCCTCTTACTTCCTAAGTATAGCCGCAGAAGCAATTGCCTATCCCATCAGCATTCTAATCAACCGCTCCATCCATGAATGTACAGTGCCCCTACTATGGAAGCAAGCCTTCATCATCCCCCTCCATAAAGGAGGCAACAATTGCAATGTCAACAACTTCCGTCCTATTGCTATCCTCTCCCCCATATCTAAACTCCTGGAAAAGTGTATCCAGCTTCAACTCCTACCACATCTCTTAGATAACAACCTTTTAACCCCTACACAACACGGATTCAGGCCAAATCATAGCACTATGACAGCCCTCCTGTCCTTTCTTGAGACTGTTAATAGAGCACGATTCCGCCACATTGTTTCCACCTTACTACTAGACCTCTCCAAGGCCTTCGACACTATTTCACATAGCCTGCTCCTATCCAAACTGTCAGAACTTAACCTCTCTCCCTCCTTAATAAATTGGTTCTCCAGTTATTTATCAAACAGATACCAAGCCGTAATATGGAAGAAGGTCACTTCCTCTTTCCTTAGTACCCCCACTGGAGTTCCCCAAGGATCTATTCTTGGTCCCCTCCTCTTTAATATATTTATAAATGACTTCCACAAATCCATTCCATTTGCAAACATCATCCAATATGCAGACGATTCTACCATTATCTGCTCTGCCACCTCCCCCTCTCTGCTCCAAAAACTTACTCAGGAAGCTTTCTCAATTACTGAGCATTGGATGAAAATAAATCACTTAGCACTCAATGCCTCCAAAACAAAACTAATGGTATTTACCCCCTCCAAATCTACTTCTTTCAACATAAACTCTTTCTCAATTACCAGCCAAAACAACTCACCCTTGGAACTGGTATCTGAAACTAAGCTACTAGGTGTTCTAATTGACAATCAGCTTAAATTCAACTCCCATCTACAACTAAATATTAAGAAAACTCATCAAAAACTAGGTATGCTCTACCGTCAGAATCAGTATCTTACTAGCTCCTCCAAAATCACTCTCGCTTCCTCCTTTCTCATCCCCTCTCTTCTCTACAGGGCTCCATTACTGACTAATCTTCAGACCTCTCTAAAAAGCCAGCTTTCCTCCTGCTATAACAAAATTGCCAAATTCGCTAATAGCCATAGGTCCTCCACCCACCACTGTTCCTCTCTCCAAAAACTAAATTGGCTCGAACTACCTAATCATCTTATCTATATACAGCTGACTTTAGCTCATAAGCTCATTCTCAGCCCCTCTCTTTGTCCCTCTCTGTCTTCTGCCTTCAAAATGCACCTACCAAATAGAGTCTTAAGGTCCAACAATCAAAACCTACTTGAAGTCCATAAACCATCTTATCCCCCAGGTAAACACTTATTATCCTCTAACCTTTCCTGTCTCTGGAACTCACTCCCACCATCCATTCGTACCACCTCTAATCACTACACATTCAAAAAATCTCTCCATTCACATCTCAGGTCCCAATGGGATTGTTCTTGCTCCCACCCCTCATAAATATATGGCATCTTACCTCCTTTATGCTTTGAGACTCAACTTCACCTAACAAAGCTTGTTTCCCTTCAGAATAACTACTCTGTAATGTAATGTTGTGTTCCTTCTCCAACACAACTCTGCTATGTAATTCACCTTACTGTCTCAGCTCACTTACTTCACATTAATCTTCATTTATTGTATTGTTTGAATGCTTCTTGAATTTTTGAGCTAAATGTTTTATCTACTACTTGTATAATTTAATTATATTTAGCAATCTTGTGTATGTACCTAATTTTGTCTGTGCTGGAGATTTTCTCCCCAGGACTCCATTGAAAACGGGTTCTTTTGGCCCAATGGACTATCCTGGTAAACCAACTGCAAATAAATAAAATAAATAAATAAATCTTAAAAGAAGTGACTGATTTAGATCACAAAATTAAAGCACACTTGGATTTCAACAGGTACCAATATGATTACACAAGAATGTTTACCAGCATTGACCAGTACCTCAATAAATTGAAATCTACTAAAGTTAAAAAATTGCAAAGAGATCACTTAGCCTACAACAATGGTATGGCATACCCAAATCCACCAATATCACAAACAGGAGCATTTAACAACAATAACACTGCCTCTATGGAAGGCCCTTCTCATGTGGGTGATCTGGCTTTAAGCTTTAACCTTGATCAACAAATGAACTCTGAGACCCCCTGCCAGGAGGATACGACCGAGTCTTCCTCTGTAAGGAGAAGTGAGAGAATTAATAATCAAAATGGAAAGGGCCAGCAGAAAGGAGAGGTTAACATCACACCTGGTGCAAATTTTCAGAATCCCCAACAACAGGGGGCTATCCCAAAATGAGTGAATTATACAAACAACAGGAAGAACAGCAGGAAGTTCAACAGGAAGAAACATTAGAAGTGCACCCCAAGCCTAAAGAGAATACAAATATCATTAAAAACAATACAGGAGACTTTCAAATTTTCAACTATTCGGAAGTCAACATTAGTCCCGAATTAGCTGAATTATTAGCTAGGGGGTAGACCTTTGTTCCCTCACAACATATTAATGTAACCAGAGCAATCCTTAACATCAAAAATGATACCAGGAACTAAATCTGAATTTTTTATTTGGTAACAATGACAATAACAGTTCAGATGTCAGGAATGCCTTACATGTACCAAGTACTTTTAACCCACCACTACATTGCAGCCTGCAGATATTCAGACATGCACGTGAGCTCGACCTAAGGCATTTAGAGAAATTTTCTAAGAATGCTACTGTCAGGATGAATGTCAGCAAATATGAGTGGGATGAAATAAACTATTTAAGATTACTTAAAGTATGGGTTTCCAAACTGGATAAAGGTGGTGGCCTGACTATCATGGACCATCACGAATATGTGAAATGAATGAGGGACATTTTAGCAGGGGAGGCTTACCAAGTAGCCTCCCTTAATGAAATAAATATGGCATACCAATGGATAAATATGTATTTGAACGATTTATTCATAACAGCTAGAATTGAAGCCAATGTCTTCAACTACATGATCATGCCTTACCCTAAAATCCCGAGACTATTTGGGACACCCAAGATCCATAAGGATCTAACCAACCCACAAATGAGACCTTTATTTTACAGTCGAGATTCAGTCACTTATCCATGGGCGGAAGTAGTGGATGCTGTTCTGAAAAGATACCTGACAAGTGAGAGTCAAGTCTGTAAAGACTTATGGTCATTTTTAAAGAAAAATCAATGACCTTGAACTCAGCGAGAAACT
The DNA here is from genome assembly GCF_019279795.1 of Protopterus annectens. Classification (NCBI taxonomy): domain Eukaryota; kingdom Metazoa; phylum Chordata; order Ceratodontiformes; family Protopteridae; genus Protopterus; species Protopterus annectens. The sequence continues at coordinate 120,994,817 of NC_056728.1, read as the reverse complement.
ATAATTTTCTCACGATAGATGTAAAAGACCTCTATACATCTATCCCACACTTGGAAGGAATCAAATGGATTATGGAGATGTTAAGGAAGAAAGGAGCCTCTGATTCAGAAATTTCACTTGTATCTGAGTTGTTGGACATTGTTCTATCAAATAACTATTTTGTTTTTGAGAATGACTTCTACTTGCAGAAAATCGGGGTTGCCATGGGTTCCCCTTGTGGAGCCAGTTTGGCAAACCTAGTAATGGCATTCTGGGAAACAAATTTTGTATTCAATATGGAGGAATACAAGAACCTGATTTTGTTTTATACTCGGTTCTTGGATGACATTTTTATTATGCTGAAAGGGGATTTTGTAGAAACTAATAGATTAATGGATTACTTTAATAATACCACCTTCCTGAAATTCACTCACACTTTTGACAGTGATGAAATAGCATACTTAGATATTAATCTTAGAAAAGATAGGGGGAGAAACCAATATTTGTCTAGAATTTTCTGGAAAAGTACGTATTCCAACTCATTTCTCCATTATTCCAGCTGCCATCCTTACCATCAAAAACATTTGGTCGTTAAGGGCTAACTGGTAAGGGTGGCTAGAATTATCAATTTGGATAGAGACTTTGAGATGGAATGTGAACTACTAAGGAACATGTTTTTAGTTTGAGACTACCCTAATGATCTAATAGACTCACTTACAGAGGAGGTTCAGAGTAAGAGAAGGTCAGGCTTTTACACCCTGATTTTGAGTTTGGGAGGGGTACCAGCATCAATATCTAAAGAAAAGTGCGGGTTCGACTTTAATGTGGATAGTCCAGTTTCAGAAGATGATTTCACCTTGAGCCTACTTACCACCTATAATGTGGATAGCCATCTTGTACAGAACTTAGTTTGAAAAAAATGGGAATGGCTTAGATGCAACTCGACCTTACTCAGTAGATTAGGTACTTCACGCAAAATTATATATAGGAGAGGGTGCAATATCAAGAACCTCTTGGAATCTAGTAGACCACAATTGGGGAAGTTTCCTGGGATGTATAAGTGTGAATCCTGCAACATCTGTAAATTCATTGAGGTAGGAAACACATTTGAGGTGAACAACCATGTCTTTAGATTAAAAGACAGATGCAATTGTAATACCAAATTGGTAGTATATTTAGTGAAGTGCCAGTCTTGCCCAGTATTTTATATATAGGCAAGACAGAGCATAAACTCCAGGAGTGAGTGTACAAACACCAGTACACTATTAATAAAAAGAAAATGGAGAATGCATTGGCTAAACATATTGGAATATTTCCAAACCATAAATTTAAGATCAAGATTATTGACCATGGCAAATATGACATTAGCGGTAGTCCCGTCTCCCCAAGACTTGAAGAACTTGAACTCTACTGGCAAATTCACATCAGTGCATACTATTACCCAGGTATTAATGACATGTGCTCGATTAGATGTCTATGTAAATTGAAAGGTTTAACTAGATGACAGAATCTCCCTTCCAGCTATGTAACACAGAAAATAATTTTTATATTAATATCATGAATAATATTCATCTCTAATAGTAACTTATGTTGGTAAACGTGATACCAGGATATTCAGCCTTAATTTTCCTTAAGGTCATAGTTAGATTGTGTATTTTTTATATAATGAATGCCATATTGTGGAATTAAGTGAATGGCATAGCATAGTATGAATGCTAAAGATTTAGTATATGGTCATCATAGTTAGTTAAAATTATGTGCTAACATCAAGTTAATTTCGTGCATGGTAAATTTAGTCACTGATAATGGTGCCTAAATGTATTTCTTGAACTGCCAGCTGAGTTATTTTTCTGGGCTAGGCGATTAGCTATGAAGCAGTATGAAATGTTGTAGTAAAAAAAGGTTGTAGTTAAAAAAAGTTTGTAGTATAGAATTGCAGCAGCGTATTGCTTATATTATTATAGGCATTCATTAGTGATATGATGTGATTCAGTTTTGTAGAGACGAAGTATTTAATGTATATATACACACACACACACACACACACACACACACACACACACACACACACACACACACACACACACACACACACATATATGCAACACATATCTCACAAAGCCAGTGTGCCAAACAGTCACAGCCCTTAAGACTAAACAACACACCTGATACACTTGTAATAGGTGACTCTATTGTCAGGCACACTGACGTCCTGCTCACCACGAGGAACAAGGAGAGGGTCACGGTGAGCAGCCTGTCAGGCGCTAGGATTCGCCACATAACACAAGCACTCAGGTCACTCCAAGGCAAGTACAAATATGACTCAGTCATTGTCCATGCTGGTGTGAATAGCCTGAGACGTACCTCCCTGGACTACATGAAAAGAGACATAGAGGAACTCTCTGAGCATGTAGCCCAGGCCGGTATGACCCTGACCTTGAGTAGCATCTTACCCTCACCAAGAATGATGCCACAATATGAAGACAAGATGATCAATTTCAACAATTGGCTTAAGTACTGGTGTCATTCAAAGGGGATCCAACGCCTGTCAACTTGGGATGATATGCTCGACAAGCCACGATGCTTCGCTAGGGACAGCTTGCACCTGTCACCCCTGGGCTTTCGGATATTGGCAAAGGCTCTTGCTACCCCCATAGTGCCTTTTTTAGGTATCACAAGGGATAAGAAACTAAGAATAATGCTACTCAATGCCAGAAGTCTAAACCTCAAGATGCACGCACTCAAAACTCTCCTTAGCATGGAGAACATCGATATCTGTGCAGTAACAGAAACCTGATTCAGGGCTCCCGAGAGCACCCCAGCACTACCAGGTTATACCTCATACCATGCTTTTCGGCCCCAAAACTTGGACCAAACCACAAAAGGAGGGGGAGTATCAATATTCATCAAAGATACCCACACCTCCAGGTTGGTGGCAAAGCACGAAGCATCAGAGACTATCCATGTGCAACTAACAGTGGGTAAAACTGCCTTCCAGTTTATAGCCTGCTACAGACCCCCTTCCCAAACCCAGGAACCCCACTCGGCCTTCCTGAGAACACTGGAAAATAGGAAGGTCTCCCCAAACACCATTATATTGGGGGACTTCAACTACCCAAACATAGACTGGGAGCATTACTTTAGCTCCAACACCCTAGCCCAAAGGTTCCTAGAATTTATAAACTCAAATGCTATGGAACAACTTGTTACCACTCCCACAAGAGGGGAAAACATACTGGACCTGATCATCACCAACATGGGGACTCTATGCTCCAGACCAGAAGTGTATCCCTCACTGGTAAGATCAGACCATAAACTAATCTCACTGGATATTCACATCCCGACCCCACCCCCTGCCCAGAAAACCACAGTGAAAAACTTCTCTAAAGCAAATTTCACACTCCTCAAAACCGAGGTGGAATCCTTCAAAGCCCCCCGGGCCTGTGGAAAATACGGCCCAGACCACAGAATCTTTTATAAACGCATTCTATGAACACCTTCTGGAATGCATGGATCATGCGATCCCAAATAAAACCAAGACCCAATCCTCCAAAGGCAGACATCCTGTCTGGTGGACCCCAGCCATAAACAAACTATACAATAGAAGGAGGAAGCTACTAAATGATAGAGCAAAATCCCAAAAAGGGAAGGCATCACTGATCAGTATTAGCAAAAAAATACAGGCACTCATAAAATTGTCTAAGGCCAGCATCGAGAGAAAAATTGCACAGGACACTAAGGATAATCACAAGGCTTTCTTTAGTTATGTTAGGAACCTGGGTGGTAATTCCCAGATATGCTCAGAATTAGTCCAAAATGACACAAAAATACACGAACCCACAGTCATTGCCAACATCCTAGCTGACAGGTTCAGCGCAAACTTCTCCCCCCCCTCCCCACCAAAAAGGCAAATATCTGTCACAGCAGAGTGCTGCCCCCCTGACTTCTCAGATGCTCAGGTAAGAGCCGCCCTCTCCAAAGCAAAAAGCACAGCATCAATGGGACCAGACGGTGTCCCAGGCTGCGTCCTACATGAACTCCAAGAAGAGCTAAACCCAAACATAAAACTACTGTTCAGTCTCAGCCTTACTACAGGATATGTGCCCAAAGAGTGGCGTACAGCAACAATGGTCCCTCTCCATAAAGGTGGTGCCTCAACGGATCCTGGAAACTATCGCCCCATAAGCCTGACTAGCTTGGTCTGCAAAGCTATGGAAAGGATCATCATGGACCTCATATATAAAGATATTGGGGACCTACAGACACTGGATCCTACCCAGTTCGGCTTTGTTAAGGGCAGATCCTGCCTCTTAAACCTGGTTGATTTCTTTGAAACAGTCACCAAGGCCATTGACGAGGGGAAGGTGGTCCACACAGCCTACCCGGACCTCGCAAAAGCCTTCAATACAATACCCCACTCTGGCATTACAGATAAGCTCACGAGCTTAAATATAAACCCCTATGTCACTAGATGGATTGCAAACTGGCTCAAGGACAGAACCCACATGGTTAGAATTGCTGGAGCCATGTCAGACTCCAAACCAGTTACAAGTGGTGTCCCACAAGGCTCAGTCCTGGGACCTCTCTTGTTCGGTATATATTTCTCAGAGGTACAGGCCAGCATGGAAGGACTGTGGCTGACCAAGTTCGCAGATGACTGCAAACTGGGCGCCATAATCGACTCTCCAGCCAACACAAGCATCCTCCAAAAGGGCCTCATAGAAACAGACAACTGGTGCCAGAGCCATGGCCTCAAGCTAAATGCCAAAAAGTGTATTGTCATCCCCTTTGGCAAAAACAAAGTGCCCACAAATTACCACATAGGTGGTAATCCATTAAGTACAGAAGAAGTAATTAGGGACCTGGGGACCCAAGTTGATAGCAATCTCTCATTTGACAACAACGTGGCCAAAGTGGTTAGAAAAACATTTTATATAGCCCACCTAATCATGAAGGGATTCACATCTAGATCAGGGGAGGTCATCGTGCCTCTTTACTCATCCCACATCAGGCCCATAATTGAGTACAATGCTGCTTTTGGGATGTACCTTACCAGACACCTACAGCAACTGGAAAGACCCCAAAAGTACCTCACCAAGAGGATCAAAGGGCCCAAACAGATGCCATATGCTGCCTGGTTAAAGAAACTCCAGCTCTACTCAGTGGCATACCGCCTGTTCAGAGGCGATCTGTGCCTGATGTATAAAGCCATGTCCAACCCGGAATTAATGGACATGCTGCACCTCAGAAAATCCAAATCCCATCGAGCTACGTGCTCGAGAGACTTGAACCTCAGCACTGAAATAAATAGGACATGCTGGAGGGACAGATTCATAACCCAGAGGCTCCCTTCACTCTGGAATAAAATCCCAGTCCAGGTTAGGCAGAGTCCCTCATTGACTCTCTTCAAGAGGAATCCTGATGAGTGGATGGGAGATCGAGGTTTACCCTGGTATCACTTCTGTGTCACTGTTAGACAGAGGCACAGTATACTACCTCGAAAAGGGCATAGCAAAATAAATTTAAAATAGGTGGCGAAAGCCAAACACATTCTGGCTAGGCTTATAAATGCCCTAGGGCAGATAGCCTAGTATGAACCTATGAACCTATATATATATATATATATATATATATATATATATATATATATATATATATATATATATATATATATATATTAGCACAGTAGAATTATTTAAAAGAAATGTTATAGTAATTCCTTATAGGCAACCTTATTATTTCATATATTTGTTTTTGTTGTTTAAAGTATACCCATCGGCATACTTTGTTAATAATTGTTTTTAATCCATAGCTTCAGTCATCTTTGTTCATGGATGTCAGCATTGTTTTAATTTTAAACAGTATTTTTTCATAGTGTGTTGAACAGGAAGAGTTAACTATTGTTGCTGATGTCATCACAGCATGTGAGCTGACAGGCTCAAGTACTTCCTGGTATTTTATTTAACTAAAACTTTTACCTTGAATGTTTACATCTGAAGAAGTTTGATTTTATTAAACGAAAAGTGCTTTATGCACTTTAAACTACTGGTTGCTTTCTGAAGCTGTTTTTTTTTTCTATTTTAGTAGTTTATTTTGTGTTTTTTTTGGCTTGAATTTTACAGAAATCATTGGTGAAGATTATCACAGTCATGTTTGTAGCCCCCCCCCCCCCCCATTGACCATGACACGTATGGCTTCTCTTTCCTTTCTCTGGCCTCATCTAATAGACCCTTATTGGGTGATGGGCCTGGCTACAGATCTACTGTCTCTCCTGTCAAGAGTCACCTCACCAGGACATTCAGTCCCTCAAGTTTACCACATGGTTTCACTAATTTCAGTGATGGCTAGACAGTCCATGTTCTCTTCCTAGGTTGTTTACATCCTGACTTCTTTCCAGAAACCTTCTATACATGAGATTTATGAAAGCAAATGGAAAAGATTCTCTATGTGGGCAGCTGAAAATGATCTTGATCACTTTTTGGATCATCTTCCAGCAATTTTGGAATTTCTTGCCTATCTTTTTCATAATGGACCCAGCTATTCCACTATCAAAGCACAATTAGCGGCCATATCTTCCTTTCATATTGGTGAGAATCACACACCCATAGAATGGATAAGACTATCTAAAGCTTTCTTTAGATGAACTTTTCTATTATGTCTCCCGCTTAAAGATTCAGTCCTCCCAGGGATATTACAGTTTTTCTACAAGCCTTTCACACTGGTGAGAAGCACATGCCCATTGAATGGTTAAGACTATCTAAAACTTTCCTTAGAACTTTTCTATTATGTCCCCTACTTAGACAACCAGTCCTCCCAGGAATATTACAGTTCTAATGCAAGCCTTAACTAGCTCTCCATTTAAACCTGTTGCAAAAGTTGATTTGAAATGTTTATCATGGAAAGCTTTGTTCTTGGTTGCTGTTACTTCTGCTAGGAGAATTTCTGAGCTCCATGCCTTATCTGCAAAACCTCCCTACCAGGTCTTTCACAAAGATAGAGTGTGCTTGAAAACCAACCTTTCTTTTCTTCCAAAGATGGATTCTGAATCATCTATCAACCAGTCCATAAATCTTCCAGTGTTTTTCCCAAATTTTTTCAAACAAAAGCAAATATATCTTGCACTTATTGGATGTTCACCATTATTACAGTTGTATTATATCAGATAAAATCCTTCAGAGAAACTGATCAGTTGATTATCTCTTACTCCTCTGTTAAGATGAGAAAGGATGTATCCAAAGTCACTCTCTTCCATTGGCTTTCTGAATGTATATCTTATATTTACAAAGAAAGGGGTTTATTACTGCCTACACCTCCAGAAGCTCATGTTACTTGATCTGTAGCTTCATCAACAGGCTTTTTTTTTCCTGAGTACCTTTTGATGACTGCTGTGCAGGTGTTAACTGTTCCAAGGTCCATACCTTCATTGCACATTATAAATCAGACATACAATCCAGAATAAGAGACTCTTCTGGTTCGGCTGTGCTCTGGAATATCCTGCCATAAAACCAGCCAGGTATTACAGTAGCTAGGGACTATGTCCAATACTTTGAGGAATGGATGGAAAAGACAACATCACATATGAAAGTTATGTTCTCACCATTATGATAGATCTGTGGTGCCTGTTTCCATCTTCAGCAACGTCCTACCATCCTTCCCCCTTAGCCTTGGTTCATACAGGTCTTTTATCGAGATCATGTGTATCAGCTCATTTCTTTACTTCTGTCTTAGATACTGTATACTTGCCTTTTTTGGGGGGCAAACTTGATTTGAGGTAGCTGTTTCAACATGGGGGATTATGGGTAAGGTGAGGAGCCTGAGCTCCAGATCCAAAGCGTAAAAGTGACCGAAGAAAGAGCACCTCCACCTATCAAATTAAGTTACTAGGTGTTGTCACTGATAAATTGAAATTTGACATTCATCTATCTCAATCTATCAAAAAAACTCATATTAAACTTGTCTCACTCTCTACCGCATTAATTTCTTACCAATCAATCCAGATTAGACATTATTAGGACTCATCTCCTATCTACTCTGTTCTATGCCTCTTCCATCTTTACCACACTTAGCAAAACTGAACTTTCCAAACTTGAATCCTGTTATAATAAAATAGCCAAATTTGCAACTGACTCCTCCCACAAGTCCCACCATTGCTCCTCCCTACAACAATTAAACTAGTTAGAACTCTCGCATTACCTAACCTATACTCAACTCACTTTTACCCACCACTTAATAAACCGGCCTGACAGAATCCCAACATTACAACACTTACTTAAGCCATATAATAACACTCATCACCTCCGATCAACACATAAAACCCTCTTGCAAGTCTCCAAAAGTAACAACAGGGCTGAGGATTCCCTCTATTACCACCATATCTGTAAAATCTGGAACTGCATTCCCCAACATATATTAAACGTCACTGACATAACTCAATTCAAAAAACTACTAAAAGACTACTTGTATAGCCACTGGATCTGCTCTTGTATCAATCCAGGCTAATCTCTCCCCTGTATGCCTTTTCCCCTATCTATGAACCCTCTGCTTACATATCTGATATATTCTCTTCTTTTTACCCCCTTCTCTTTCTTACTCACTTTCTTTGCTAGCCTGACTATAACTTCCTTCTCTCAGTTACCCTATAGGAAATAACTCTTTCTTCCTAACAATTTGATTATACTTTTCAATTAATGTATGAAATTACTTTATCTTACAGATTTGATGTTACACCTAATGATGCTAATGTATAGTTATACTTACTTTAAAATATTACTGTATTTGTTCCTATTATATTATTGCCTGTATAAGTATTGTTTTGTGGAGCTTTTCTTCCCAGGCCTCCGATGAAAATGGGCATATACTCAGATGGACTATCATAGGTTCATAGGTTCATACTAGGCTATCTGCCCTAGGGTATTTATAAGCCTAGCCAGAATGTGTTTGGCTTTCGCCACCCATTTTAAATGAATTTTGCTATGCCCTTTTTCGAGGTTAGTATACTCTGCCTCTGTCTAACAGTGACACAGAAGTGATACCCGGGGTAAACCTACAATCTCCCATCCACTCATCAAGATTCCTCTTGAAGAGAGTCAATGAGGGACTCTGTCTAACCTGGACTGGGATTTTATTCCAGAGTGAAGGGAGCCTCTGGGTTATGAATCTGTACATGTCCTATTTATTTCAGTGGTGAGGTTCAAGTCTCTTGAGCGTGTAGCTCGATGGGATTTGGATTTTCTGAGGTGCAGCATGTCCATTAATTCTGGGTTGGACATGGCTTTATACGTCAGCACAGATCGCCTCTGAGCAGGCGGTATGCCACTGAGTAGAGCTGGAGTTTCTTTAACCGGGCAGCATATGGCATCTGATTGAGCCCTTTGATCCTCTTGGTGAGGTACTTTTGGGGTCTTTCCAATTGCTGCAGGTGTCCTGGTCAACAAATGTAAAATAAATAAATAAATAAGAAGGACGGAAACACACAACACAGCTCTGTCTTTATGGTGAGTACATAATTTTTTTAGCCCTCCCAGCCTCAGTCATAAAGCTTCTTTCTCACTTTTGATTTATTCATTTCCCCAGTGGATAGATGTAGTCATATTACCAGCTGTAGTGAGAAATTTACTGAGGCAAGACATGTACACAATATGTACATTCCAAAACAAATCTAACTGGCTTATCCCTCCTCACGTCATCAGTTTAGAAACTATCCAGCCAGCCAAATAGGCAGCCATCTATCCATCCATTTTCTAATCTAAACAAACATTCTTGTGAGGGTCAAAGTGGCAGCAAGATGAGCAATACAAACAAGACTTAACTATCTTCAACAACACATCCCAGATCATATTGCAGGATCCCTAGATTTTTGTAGGTAAGTTGAAGGATATAATCTCGCTCTGTCTCTTTCTCTCGCTCTCTCTCTCTCTCTCTCTAGCATGTTCTGGGTCTGGTCTGAGGTCACCTTCTACGTTGTCCAGGGAACAGGCTACAAACTCAGTAGCTGACCAAACAACATCAGCTAAGTCTTCATAATCCAGCGGAGCAGTGACTATACTCTTAGATATCTCTAGAATGGTCAGCTCTGCACTCTGTCTAAGCTAGACAGCACATTTGAGGATGGAGACATAGTTTGCTCAGTAAATTCAGATGTTCATCCTTTTGCCTATTTGTTACTAAATCACAAAAGTCAGTACAATTCCTGTAGTACTGCCCAGTGCTTCACTCATCCACTTGTAAGCCTCCTGATCTTTCTCTATACTCACTCATGAATAGGACCCCAATATACTTACATTCCTTCGGATGGGGAGCTAACCCCCTTCTCGACAAACATATTCACACAACTGCTGACAGCAACTGACTTTTTTCAAAAAAGAACCAAGACCACTGGTGATTTTCATTCCATTTGCTTCATACTCATCAGAGACGTCCTGGTGATCACACTTACCAGTGAACTTCTGCACTGCATGCTGGTGATGAAACCAGTGAGCTGCCCCACTACATTTATTTATTTTACATTTGTTTACTGGGGAAGTCCGACTGAGCAGGGGTTGCCCGTTTTCAGCAGAGGCACCAGGAGAAAAGCTCCATACAATGTGACAATATATGAAACATATTATAATACAAAATACAAAATGTCAGTCCAAAAGAAAAGAAAAAAAAAACACTTGCAGCAATTTAGAAAAGAAGTTAAACAATTTTGTCAAGGATTCCCACAGGTGTAATAGTAGTACAGTGAAGAGATGAAAATAGTCACAAGATTCTTAAACATAACAGCATTGTTTAGCTGAGAGAAATTAATATATAATTCTATAAACATTGGTATAGTTTGCATTACTAGAAATTATATGGGTTTTTGAAGTTATAGTGAGCCCTTCAATAGATAAAATGAGGATTAATGAGGCTAGAGTATGCTGGTGATCACAATCAGTGTAAACTGCTTAACTGCACACTGGTAATCACACTCACCTGTCAGCTGGCCTTTTGCACACTGGGGATCTCATTCACTAGAGAACTGCTTGCTCTACTGCACAGTGGTGATCACGCTCAACATTGAAGTTCCACTTTATGCTGATAATCCTATTCTGTTGAAGTTCAGAGAATATAATCATCTACAAAAATAAAGACACAAATCTGTTTTCCCCAATCTAGATATTCCCAGACTTTGAAAGCACCTTCATATTCATTATTTGAAGATCACTAATAAAGGGGCAGACAAAACTCACCCTTGAAGGAGTCCTTAGAAACAACCAGACATAAGCCTTCTGTTAGGAATGTCCCTTACATGAAGTGCCATTGGAAAAGAGACATTTTTAGTGCTTAGACCCAGGATGTTAATGGAAGCCCTAGTGATGCTACTGTCCTATTAAACTCCGCATTTTGGAAATCTTCATATCATAGTTTATCTAATTAAAGCCATACTAAGGGGATAAAATCCCTACTAATTAGCTTAGCTGACTAGCATTCCCAGCAAGAGGAAATTACTACATTTGCTGTATCTACTGTACATATATATATATATATATATATATATATATATATATATATATATATATACACATATATGTACACGTACATATATACATGGTTGACTATCATAATTTCGAAGACAACTCGGTCGACTGCACTATGTTCAAACACAGAAAGTCAAACACGGCAATGTTGAACTTCAAAAGCAAGCCTAGGAACGGGTTTTAACATGGGTCGAGATAGGGGCGAGGTTTGTATTTCAGCAATAGCAGTGAACCCCTATCTCGACCCATTTTAAAACCCCTTCCTAGGCTTGCTTTTGAAGTTCGATATTACTGTGTTCGACTTTTTGTGTTCGAACATAGTGCAGTCGACCGAGTTGTCTTCAAAATTATAATAGTAAACCATATACATATACATTTATATATATATATATATATATATATATATATATATGTACATATATATATGTATATATATCTATATACATATATATATATATATATATATATATATATATATATATATATATGGAAGCATAGAGTTTCATTGATGACAGTTTTTATGAAGACGGAGGAAGATGGTACAGGTAATCAAAAATAAGTTGTTCAAAAATGCTGGCTGTGATTGCATTATAGTGAGGACAATATGCCCTTCCCCACTGTAGTGTGATCTTTGAGTTGCTATATATAATTAGCAAGGGGTGCAGGGGAGCTTTCCTCTCTGCAAAAACATTTGGTCTGTTTGTTTTTTGATACTTTGTGGATCAATGATTGTAGGATGGGCAATTTTTGTTTCAGTATATGTTTCAATGTATGTTCAAGCACTTTAAATGTTGGCAAAACAGTTCATTAAAACACTTTTTGAACTTTACCAGTATTTGGTTGTGTGAAAATACAGAACAATGGGGGCTGGGAATTTGGCCTTTCCCCTACCGCAGTGCGATCTCAGAGCTATACATAAGTAGCAGGGGGTGTATGGGGGGGCACATTCTATCTTTTTTTTCACGGTTTAAGTATTAGCAATTCAACCACCTGTCATGCAAACACACACACACACACACACACACACACACACAGCAAAAATAGTGCTCAAACCCAAAATAATGGTGAGCAGTCAGAAATATATATATATATATATATATATATATATATATATATATATATATATATATATATATATATATATATATATATATATATATATATATATATATATATATATATATATATATATACGCATACACACAACAAAAAATAGTACACAAACCCAAAAAAATTGTGCGCAGTCACAAATATAAACAAATTCAAAAATGACCAGCACTCAGGATGCATACTAAGACCAGCACTCAGAATGCATACTTAAGGCTATTTATTGAACATTAAAAGAAAAAACACAAGTACCAGCCTATCCAGGTGAAAGAGTCCAAAAACAGAAAAAGTCCAAAGAATAAATCCACCAAGATAAACGGACTCAAAGATGGCCAGGTTCTCCAAGGTAAAACCAGTTTATTCAAAAATGCATAAGACTAAGCTGCTTCATCAGATGCTAACGCTTAAAGCTGAAACGCTCCAATTTAAATATAAAATGACTACCAACTAGGTGGTCATGTGACTGTATTCCTTAAACAACTTTTAAAGAGGCATGCAAACTAGAATATGTATACATATATATGTGCACTCATATAAAAAATATACACAAATATCTACATAAAAATGTATATGAAAATATATAAAATCATACATATATAAAAAGCTTCAAAATAATAAAATGTATATATTATGAAAACATAAGAAAATATGAAAATACACAAAAGACATGAAAAAACATAAGAAAATATTACCTAAACACTATCTCTGAATAAGAGGACTAGATTTCAGTCTGGGTCTGAGTGGAATGAAATCACTGAGGCCATGACCATGTTCTCCCCTTAACCTTATTATCCACTTAGACTCAAGTTGTTCAGTGGTTCTGATGTTACCACCTCTTATAGTCTCATTCACTCTGCCTATAACCATAAATTTAAATTTACGCCCTGTACTGGTAGCCAAAACATGCTTTGCTAGAGCACTACCCTTGTTGCCTTTTTTAACATAATTGATGTGCTCTTGTCCACATAACATTTGGAGCATTGGGTTCAATAAGCTAAATAAACAACATGTTCAGTGCTGCAAGTAACAAACACATCAACTCGATACACTCTATTCTGTTGTTGTTAAGTGACTGTTCAGATTTTTAACAGGGCCATATTTTTTGTGGCCTAAGTTTGCTGATACGTTATCCACTGGTTATGAAGGGCATCAGCATTCCTCTTCAACTGGGATAGCTTCCGTTGATAAACCACACTCTATTCCCATAGCAACATCTTTGATCTCCAATCAGATGGTGAATCCAACGTCTGAACACTCTGCTACGTCAGCTGTGACATCAGCATTACCACCAAACGTAGTGGAGAATGAAAAGGTGCTAGGAGCTAAAAGGAAGACGGTCCTAGTCACAGCTCAGGTGCATAAATTGAATTAAATCAATGAGATTATTAGGTTAGACAGTAGATTTACTTACCAACATGGACAGAGAGTGCAAAATCCTTTAGTGCAGCAGAAACTGTCTTTCCCTTTACCTTTCAAGGAATGGAAGCTAGAGAAACAACAAACACGTTCATGAAGCCGCAGCAGGCACAAAAGGAAGCAAGTAGAAGATCCCATGAATACACCCAAGACCAAGAAAGTAGGTTCCTAGTATGGAACTTATCTTCACATCCATTAACTGAGTTTGAAAAATGCGTACTACGGAAGGGTTTATCATTCATACCCACTAGATATTCGGACTTTACTGAGGTAATTTTAGACATTAAGCTATTTACAAGAAACTTAATGCTGAAATTGCTTTACAAAGATAATACCAGCAATAAAGTTAATGTAAATAATGAAAAAGTTTTTAAGACACCTAGTACCTTTGTACCATTAATGAATCCGTTGATTAATGCCTTTGAAAAGCTTTGTATTGATGAAATATATAGAATTCAAGGCTCCAAAAGTAGAAAGAATCAACAGTTTAATTTAATGAAGGATGAGTTTTTAGCTTTGAAGAAATTACAAGATAATGATGCAATTGTTATAAGTCCAGCAGACAAGGGTGGGCCAATAGTGCTTTTAGACACTGAGAGGTATAATAAAGCTATGTTTAGTATGCTGGCTGATGATAAGTTTTATTTAAAAATTATTAGCAGAAAGATTGAGTCTATGAAAATTACTATTCAACATGTACTCAATAAACTTTATAAAACTAACTTGATTGATTAGAACTTGTTTGAATATGTCACTGTTAAAGATCCACTTGTGCCTGTGATACAGGGTCTACCTAAGATCCATAGGGATGCAATACCACCTCCATTATGCCCTACAGTGGCAGGGCATAATTGGCTCACAGAACCATTATCTATTTATCTAGAACAAAATATTAGACCTATTCAGAATAAGAACATGTTTATTTTAAAGGATACTGAGCATTTTCTAGGTGACTTATTTATGTTCCAAGAGCAGAATAATTTGTTTGATAACAATCTTATTTTGGCCATGATGGATCTTAATCATTATTCACTGTACTACCTAATGATGTAGGAGTTGATAACGTCAAACAGTTTCTGCATAAGTATTCTGATATGGAGTGTGATAAAGATCACTGTTATGTCAACTCTTTTAAAAAGTGTGTTGGAGAATAATGTCTTTGTGTTTGGTGATTCCATCCATTGGCAGTGTAATGGCATAGCTATGGCCACCTCGTGTGCCAATAGCTACACCAACACTGTGATGTCAATGTGGGAACAGGAATATGTTCTGGATAGTCCCTTTGCTCAGTTTATACCATTCTAAAGAAGATTTATAGATCATTTCTTTTTCTTATTGGTTGGAACAATGGATCAGTTTCATGATGATATCAGCACTTGTTCAGAACTTGTAAGCATTAAATAATCTACTAATTACTACAGCACTCAACCTTCTTCATTACCTAGAGGAAAACAGTTTTGGTACTTACTTTCCTCACTTGCTTAGAGAAAAACAGCTCTTGTACTCACTTTCCTAACTTATTTAGAGGAAAATAGTTTTTTATTCAGGCATGTCCAAGGGTCAGCTCCCAGTGTTCTCTCCTGTCTATCTGATGAATCTGGGCATCTTGGGGCAATGTACAAATTCCCTCATGTGCACAGACAACCCTCTCTTCCTACCACCCAACACTACATCCTGTGAGAGATGCACTTATCTAGCCAAACTGGAGGTAAAGCTCTCTCCAATCAAGACTGAACTTGACAGTCAAGAGTAGAAGGTAAACACTTGCACCACACCACACTCCTCACATAGTCTCACTAAATCTACACCACCAAAATCCACACATCGAAACAAAAAATCATTTGTGGAGGCTCTCAATAATAATCTGCTCAAGCAACAGAGACCTCCAAAGCAGAAGTGCAAGCAGCCTTCACCCCACAACACAGCCCAGATGACACATAGCCCAAAGACTCAGTGTGGCACTCAACCACAGCCAATAAGGCAAACCAACGTACCCAACACACTAGTCATAGGTGACTCTACAGTCAGACACACTGATGTCCCACTCACCAGGCTAAACAAGGAGAAGGTTGTTGTCAGCTGCCTGTAAGGTGCCAGGATCTGCCACATAACCCACGCACTCAGGTCACTCCACAACAAGTACAAATATGACTCTGTCATTGTCCATGTTGGTGTGAACGACCTGAGACGTACCTCCCTGGACTACATGAAAAGAGACATGGAAGAGCTCTCTGATCTTGTAGCCCAAGCAGGTATGACCCTAGCCCTGAGTAGCATTCTGCCATCACCCAGAATGATACCGCAGTACAAGGACAAAATTATTGACTTCAACAATTCACTAAGCTTCTGGTGCCATTCTAAAGGGATCCAGTATCTGTCTGCCTGGGATGACATGGTCGACAGACCACAATGCTTTGCCAGAGATGGCCTGCACCTGTCCCTCCTGAGATTCCAGATACTGGCTAAGGTTCTTGCCACTCCTATAGTGCCTTTTTTAGGCAAGGTTCAAATGACAAATTCACCACCATAACAGGAACAGGCAACCAAAAACTGAGGGTGATGCTACTCAATGCTAGAAGTCTAAATCTCAAAATGCACTCACTTGAGGCACTCCTTAAAATGGAGAACATCGATATCTGTGCAGTGACTGAGACCTGGTTCAAGGCTCCAGAGAGCACCACTGCACTACCAGGCTATAACTCATACCACACCTTTCGGCCATGTAACCTGGACCGAAACACCAATGGCAGAGGTGTGTCCATATTCATTAAGGATATCCACACCTCCAGGCTAGTTGCTCAGCATAATGCAGCTGAGGTTATCCAAGTGCAACTAACTCTGGGTAAAACTGCAATCCAAATCGTAGCTTGCTACAAATCACCCACCATGCCCCAGGATTCCCACTACTCTTTTCTTGATGTACTGGAAAATATTTGGGTTTAACCAAACACCCTAATAATGGGCAATTTCAACTACCCCACCATTAACTGGGAAAGCAACTTATGTACCAACTCCTTCACTCAACACTTTCTGGAATTCATAAACTCCAATGCCCTGGATCAACTTATCCACACCCCCACCAGGGGCAACAATATGCTAGATCTAGTCATTACCAACATGAGTGACCGGTGTTCCACACCTGAAGTTAACACCTCATTGGTCCAATCCGACCATAAGCTAATTACCCCAGATATCCACATCCTGCCCCCACCCCCCATTAAGAAAACCATGGTAAAAAGTTTTTCCAAAGCCAACTTCATGCTTCTTATGACAGAAGTGGTGAACTTCATGACACCCATGTAGATGGACAATACAGTTACAACTACTGAATCCTACACAATTGCACTTTAATAAGCACTTACATGAGTGCATGGACCGTGCTATCCCAAACAGAACCAAGACGCTATCCTCCAAAAAAGGAAGTCAATTTGGTGGTACCCTGCCATAAACAAACTGTACAACAGAAGGAAGAAACTGCTGCAAAAGAGAGTAAAATCCCATGAGTGGAGGAGCTCCCTGGTCAGCCTCAGTAAGAAACTGCGATCCCTGACAGAATCCTCCAAAGCTAGTTACGAAAACAAAATCGCCACTGATTCTAAAGACAGCCACTAAGCATTCTATAGCTATGTCAAGAATCTCAATGGCAACACTCAGATCTGTTCTGAGCTACAGCACAATGGCACTAAATATACAGACCCAACTGATATTGCCAACATCTTGGCAGATAGGTTCAGTGCTAACTTTACTCCCCTCTCACTCCCTAAAGAGCCTATCTCTATACCAGAAGAATGCAAAGTTCCTGTAATCATAACTGCACAGGTAAAAACCACACTCTCCAAAGCCAAGAACACAGCATCCATGGGACCAGACAACATCCCAGGCTGCATTCTATATGAACTACAGAACAAACTGGCATGCCACCTAAGTACCATGTTCAATCATACCTCACCTCAGGCTTTGTACCTGCTGAATGGCGCACAGCGACGGTTATCCCACTCCACAAGGGGGGAGCCACCACGGACCCTGGGAACTACCACCCCATTAGCCTGATGAGCCTGGTCTGCAAGGCCATGGAATGTATCATCATGGAACTTATAAACAAAGACATTGGTAATCTACAAACTCTGGACCCCACCCAGTTCGGGTTTCTAAAAGGCAGATCATGTCTCCTAAACTTGATAGATGTCTTTGAAGCAGTCACCAAAGATGTAGACAAGGGTAAGGTGTTTCACACAGCCTATCTAGATCTTGCCAAGGCTTTCAACACCATCCTCCACTCTGGAATTATAGACAAACTCACTAAACTAGATATAAATCTCTATGTCACAAGATGGGTTGCCAACTGGCTCACTGACAGAACCCACACTGTAAAAGTAACAGACTCCAAATCCGACTTCAAACCAGTGACACGTGGAGTACCACAGGAGCCATAATCGAAACTCTTAATGATGTGGACATCCTGCAAAAGGGCCTCACTGAGATAGATGCCTGGTGTCAAAGCCATGGCCTCAAGCTCAATGCCAAAAAGTGCATTGTCATCCCCTTTGGTAAAAACTCTGTACCCATGAACTACAACATAGGTGGTAGTATACTTAACACCAAAAGTGTGATAAGAGACCTTGGAACACAGGTGGACAGTAGTCTCTCCTTTGATAATCACATCGCCACAGTAGTCAAGAAATACTTCTACATCACACACCTTATCACAAAAGGTTTCTCATCCAGAAAAAAAGAGGTCATTGTTCCTCTCTACTCATCACTCATTAGACCCATTATAGAGGACAACGCCCTTTTGGTATGTACCTCACAAGACATCTACAACAACTGGAAAGGCTGTAGAAATACCTCACAAAAAGGATTACCGGCCTCAAACAGATGCCCTAAGCAGACCGTCTCAAAAAACTACAGCTTTACTCCATCACATATCGCCTAATCAGAGGTGATCTCTGCCTAACATACAAAGCTATGTAAAACCTTGAGCTGTTGGACATGCTCCACTTAAAAAAATCCCAATCCCTCCGAGCTACACGCTCTAGAGACCTAAACCTTGTCACCACAATAAACAGAAGATGACAGAGGGATAGATTCCAGTCCCAGAGACTTCCCATACTCTGGAATAACTGGAATCCAAAAACGTACCACGGAGCCCTTGTACCAGCAACAACAAGTAGGTAGTCTTAACGAATTTATTTATCACAAACGCTAGCACAAAGGTGCAGCTTCCTCAGAGAAAACAAATTAACAATGAGGTAAAGTGCACGCCTTTTATACAAAGCAAAAGGGAAATGACAACATGATAAGGTGAAACTCATTGTAGTAATTGGTAAACAAGTAGAAGCCTTCACAAGAACAACTTGTTCCTCAAAGAGAAAATGCAAACATTAATTCATGTTAATAATAAGCATTTCAAAGTGTAGAATGTTACCAAAGAAATAAACATAAAATTTAAAATAACATATTTAAAATTCTTAAAATATGTGGAAGAAATCATAACATTAAAGTAAAAATTCAACATAAAAAGTCATTCAAATAGCAACTCATAAAAAAGTAAGTATAATATGCAGTAATGGATTAAATCTTAGTAAAAAAGTAATGGTAATCCATTATAAGTATGAACCATAATGAGCAACTGTGTTTAAAGATATTATTGTATAAACAACAATAATAACTAAAATCTAGGCAATATTTAACATGAGAGATGCTACAACAAAGGCACGTCACATGAAGTCAGAAACAAAAAAATTTTTGTATGTTTTAAAAAAATCTTTATGTATGCATAAGAAAGTAAGGAATATCTACAAAGGGGGGTACTACCTTAAATAGCTCCTCAATTTGAGTACTGCTGAGATGTTACAGTTTTCGTTAAACCGGTAGCAAAATGCGCCTAAACGCAGTTGCCACTCCAGTTCACGTATTCTAAGAGTAGAGTTATTGGGCCTCCCGGATGTTATTGGTCACTTGATCTATGGCCATAAACGAGAAAGAGTGCCCAGGGTGGTTGGCAATGTGTTTAGCCAAAGCGTTAACGTCAGAGTTTTTCTTAATTGCATACATATGCTCATAGACACGGTCCCTAAGTCTGCGATCAGTCTTTCCCAGATAAAATGAGGGACAGCAATCACAAAGAGCCAGGTATACAACTGATCTACTTTCACAGTTGAGTGGAGCTTGGATTAAAAACTTCCTGTCCCTTATAGTGTAGGTCTGCCCTACCTTCATTTTATAACACCAGTTGCAAAACCACATGGGTACATCCCTGTGCCTGTTAAAGGTTTTTAGTTAGGTCCCTCTGTAGAAGTTCCTTAAGATTGTTGTTCCTCTTGAAGACAAAATTAGGACAGGGGCCTAATTTCTCAGAGAGGCCAGGACTCCCCAAGATAAATTGCCAGTTTTTCTTAATCAATGCAGTGGTAGTCTGAGTGTTAAGACTAAATGTGTGGACGTAACTAATGGCAAAATCGACATAGTTGGTCAGAGAGATGTCATTAGGAGAGGGGAAACACTCAATGGGTGACAGTAGTGTGTTGTTAGAACTAAGGTCAAGTAGTACATGGCTTTGCAAGATAGGTTTATAAACCCCGCTTATCCTTTTTGCTGTAAG
The DNA here is from genome assembly GCF_019279795.1 of Protopterus annectens. Taxonomy (NCBI): domain Eukaryota; kingdom Metazoa; phylum Chordata; order Ceratodontiformes; family Protopteridae; genus Protopterus; species Protopterus annectens. Next base: position 120,974,213 of record NC_056728.1, on the reverse strand, counting down.
TTCAAGCCTAATTTCATCAATGAGATTCCTCGGTAACCCCTATTAAGGAACATGTTACACAAAAGTGTGCATTCGTTCTGAAAGGTGTCAAAATCACTACACATTCTAACAGCCCTAACCATTTGGCCCTTCACAATAGATTTCTTTTGTTTGAAGGGATGGTGGCTTGTGAAGTGCAGGAACGAATTACAGTAAGTTGGCTTTCTGTAAACACAAGATGTGTAGGTGTTCCTTCCTTTCTCAACTTTAAATCGAGGTAATCGATTTCTACAGGTGAAAAATTAGAAGTGAATTTCAAGAAGTCAGTAGTACCATTTAGAAACTGTAAGAAGTCTACGGCTTCAGTGTCATTACCATGGAAGAGGATGAAAATATCATCCAGGTAACGTGTGTAAAATTTCACTGTCTGCATCCTTTCACTGGAAAAAAGGAACTTCTTTTCCCAAAAACCCATAAAGAAGTTGGCGACTGAGGCCCCACAAGGCGAGCCGATCGCCACGCCTTTTTCTGTAAAAAGTAATCCTTATCAAAAGGAAATAATTACATGAAAGGACTATGTCCAAGACTTCTGTAACTAAGTCAATTTCAGTCTGTGGTGCTCCACAGTCTAAGCAGGAGGAAATCCATTCCACAGCTTCTTGGTGTGGAATGGAGGTGTATAAGTCAACAACGTCGATGGTGAGAAAATTATTCCCATCATCGAACGGAATGTTGTTGAAGTTGTCTAAAAAAGACCAGGAGTCTTTACATACACCCCGAAGGTCCTTCAGGTATTTAGACAGGATAGTGTCTACCAATCTGGCGCTGGGATATGTCATAGATGATCTACCATCAACCAGCGCACGCATGGGGGGATTATTGACATCCTTATGGACCTAACATACAAAGCTATGTCAAACCCAGAGCTGTTGGACATGCTCCACTTAAAGAAATCCCAATCCCTCCAAGCTACATGCTCTAGATACCTAAACCTTGTCACCACAATAAACAGAACATTCCGGAGGGATAGATTCCTGTCCCAGAGACTTCCCATACTCTGGAATAAACTACCTATCTATATCAAACAAAGCTCATCATTAGCGCTCTTCAAGAAAAATCTTGATGAGTGGATGGGAAATGGGAAATTCACCCTGGGGATCACCTCTGTGTCTCTGCTTGACAGTGGCACAGGAAAATAATTTTCTTGGGTGGCAAACAACAGGGTACCTTCTTGGCTGGGCTTGTATAGGCCCCAGTGCCGATAGCCTAGTACCTACCTACCTATGATTTTGAGAAATATGCAAACAGCACGACAACTTATCTACATTTTACTACTAGTGCATCTTCTAAGTGTATACATTTCTTAGACATTATGGTTGAAGTAGATGAAACTGTTACTGTACTTACTAGATTGTATAGAAAACCTTGTTATGTCAATCACTTGCTGTCAAGGGATTGTATGCATCCGTCCTATATTTTTAACAATGTGGTTAAAAACCAACTGTATAGAGCATCTAGAGTAAACGCCTGGGACAGAGATTTTTTGATCAGGTATTTACTACAAAACAGTAGTTAGAACAGAGAGGTTATGGTGAAAGTGACATTTGTTATAACATTGAGGAGGTAAAATTGTTAAGAAATAGCAGTGCTAAGCCTTATTTCTCTAAGAGAATGGCACAAAATACTTCGAATAATGTTTCAACAAGTGGAAATAAGTTAAAGGTGCAATTATATTTTTCCAGTAATGTTTCCACTTATGTGAACATCATAAGAAACCACTAGGATATACTAATTACAGACAAGGACTTCAGGGACTTACTAGATCCTACACTCAAATTTGTGTTTAAGAACATGATATCCTTGAGGAGAACACTTTGTCAACCTACACACAAAAAAGACTATAAACTTAAAGCCACCATACCATGTGGTAAATGTTCAGTCTGCCAATATATTGATAGCACATCTTGTTTTGACCATCCAGATCAGAAAAGAGTATAAAGATTTGATGTGTTTGCTACTTGCAGTACTGCACATGTTGTTTATTTAGCTTATTGCACCCAATGCTCCAGATTTTATGTGGGCAAAACAGATAGGACATTGAGAGAAAGGATTAGAGAGCACATCAATTATGTTAATAAAGGCAACAAGGCAAGTGCTCTAGTGAAGCATGTTTTGGCTCCCAGTGTAGAGCATAGATTTAAATTTATGGTTATAGGCAGAGTGACTGAGACTATAAGAGGTGATGACATCAGAAATATCACTCAACAACTTGAGTCTAAGTGGATAATAAGGTTAAGGGGAGACCATGGTCATGGCCTCAATCATTTTGTTCCACTCAGACCCAGATTGAAATCTAGACCTCTTATTCAGAGATAGTGTTTAGGTAATATTTTCTTATGTGTTTTCATGTCTTTTGTGTTGTTTCATATTTTTTATGTTTTCATAATATATACATTTTATTATTTTGAAGCTTTTTATACATGTATGATTTTATATATTTTCATATACATTTTTATGTAGATATTCTTGCATATTTTTGATATACATGCATATATATATATATATATATATATATATATATATATATGGATCCCCTACACTTCACCAAAACGCCACAATGCCGACACACAAATCACCGACACCAAAAGACCGACAACACACAATACCGACAATACACACAACCATACATGCACTAACCTTAACCCAAACCCTAACCCTAAGGTCCGACACAACGCTTCAAAGCACCTAACCCTAACTCACTTAACCCACCCCTAAACCTACAGTCACACACACCCTACCTGCACCCTAACCCTAACTCACTTAACCCACCCTTAAACATATAGTCTGTCACTATCGCACACTTACCCTACCCTAACCCTAACTCACTTAACCCGCCTAAAACTACAGTCCCTCACTATGGCACACTTACCTGTCCGCTCCTAACACTAAATCCCTCACTCTGGTTCTCACCTTGTCGGTCATCTCTGTTGTCGGTCTTTTGGTGTCGGTGATTTGTGTGTGGTGTTTCGGTGAAGTGTAGGGGATCCATATATATATATCTATATATATATATATATATATATATATATATATATATATATATACATATTCTAGTTTATATGTCTCTTTAAAAGTTGTTTAAGGAATACAGTCACATGACCACCTATTAGGTAGTCATTTTATATTTAAATGGGAGTGTTTTAGCTTTAAGTGTTAGCATCTGATGAAGCAGCTCAGTCTGTGTAAGCGCTTATGCATTTTTGATAAACTGGTTTTACCTTGGAGAACCTGGCCATCTTTGAGTCCATTTATCTTGGTGGATTTATTGAACATTAAGCCTTAAACTAAGCAGCATAGCATATAAATATAAAACAAAGCAGCAAACTGGTTTCACCTAGTGATGTCATCAGTGCAATGCAATCAAATCCTTCCCAGAGTAAAGTGCATGCTTAAATATAGGTGCATTTAAAGGGAAATCACATACATAAATTCCACGACATATACCAACAATATATGCATATAAATATTAAAGAAAATGAAAAAGACATATGACTCTGCTGTCCAGATTAATGAAATTCATGCCATTTCAAAAACATGACTTTAAGTATACACACATATACACACACGGATCTATGTCAGTTGATTGGGTTTTCAGAAACTCAAAATTCATATTGGGAAGATGATATGACTGAATTGCTGAAAACTCGAACATTAAAAAAACACAAAAATCTGTCTTTTTTTTACATTTACCTCCACCCCCACAACCCTTGCAAATTATATATATATCAGCTCCAAGGTCAAACTACATTGAGGAAAAGGCTAAATTACCTGATCCTCACTGTACTGTGATCTCCATTCAAAAGCTTCTGGTTTTCAGAAATTCTATCATATCTTCTCGCTGATATGAATTTTGAGTTTCTGAAAACTTGATCAACTGATAGGGATCTGCACACACCTACACACACACACACACACACACACACACACACACACACACACACACACACACACACCAGGTTTATAAACAGCCCCAAGATTAATAATCCATATATTTTCCTTCCTATCCAAAAGTTCATGTTTAAATTGTAAAGATAAATCACCCCCAACAACAGAATTGGTACCAATAAAAACAAAATGTGCAGTAACATGCTCCAACTTATGTTTAAATAAAGTACTTCTATCATGTTTACATTTTATATCAATATGTTGTTTCCAAGGTCTGGATGTCTGCCCAATGTAAAAAGCTCCACAGTGGCACACTGCATTATAAACAACCCATTCAAAACTACAAGTAATTAGATGTCTAATGGCATAAATTCTAGATGTATTAATGGATTTAAAAGATTTTGTTTTTGACACCACCTTACAGTATACACAATTAACACAATATGTGCAATCATAAATACTGTTGTCTACATCCAAATTTACCACATTTCCTTTCTTATACGAAGGTAAGTTGTTGTTGTTGTTGTTGTTGTGTCTTTTGGCTTTTCCTGGTTAGGGGTCGCCACAGTGGAACTCCAGTCCACTAATGATTGGCAGTAGATTTTTTACATGCCGAGTTGCCAGCCCTGATGCACAACCTTCAACGAAGGTACACCCATTCATGCATGTCTCCACACAGAAGACGCTTTAGCTGAGAATCAAATACAAAGGTAAGTACTCTCCAATATTTTTACCAAAGCTGAAACCAAGTCAAGAAGTTTCTTTCAAACATTGATCAAAAAAAGAATCCAATTTTTAAAAAAATGCCAATATTTATTAATTACATCTATGATTTTAAAAGAATTCATGCCAAATGTGGTAAAAAATCTTAACTCTGAATCACTAATATTTTTATTAAATTCATTATTAACTTGTATGGGCTGACCAGGCCACAATAAGCTTTCTCTAGAATTACTAGAAGCTAACAAATGCACCTGTTAAACCTTCTGTGCATCATAAATTTTTATCTAAATGATCAGCTTCCTGTTCATAGTTGTCAATTGAACTACAGATGCAACGTAACCTTAAAAACTGTGCCTTAACAATATTTTCAATAATATGCTTCAGGTGACAACTAGTAGCTTGAAGTAATTAATTTTTTTTGTTAATGGCGTACGATATAGACTAGTATAAATGGTACCATCAGTTTTATAATACTCAGATCTAAAAATTCAACATTAAACAAATCAAAATTCTCCCCAAACACCACGTCAAAAGGATTAGAATTCAAATAACCCACAAAAAGTTTCAGCACCTCCGACCTCCACTGTACCAGTCCATATAAGCCCGCAATCATCTAAATCTCAAAGTCACATAGCCATGTGCAGTTTAAAGATATTATTTTCATCATAAATCCAACTTTCTCCAAATAACCCATAAATAAATTGGCATAAATTGGAGCAAATGTTGCGTCCATTGCTTTACTCTTAACTGTAAAAAACATTCATTTTTATACAGAAAGACATTATGTTATAATACTAAACCTAAACATTTCATCAAAAACTCACGATGTTCCTCAGAATACAGCCTGAAACAATTTAACCAATATTTTACCACTTGTATACCACTATCATGTGGAATACTAGTATATAAAGACTGTATATCAAGTGTACAAAAGTATGCATGATTCAAACCCTGTATATCAGTCATCAACATTTAAATTTCAGTTTAATATTTCAAACATGCCATAACTAGCTGTAATAAAGGTCTAAACTGACTTCCTAAATATACAGATAAAGGTTTCATTAATGAACCACATCCTGAAACCATTGGTCTCCCAGGTGGATTATTTATAGATTTATAGATTTTAAGTAAAATATAAAACCTCTGTGTCCTCGGTATATCCATTATTAACTGACAATACATACTTTAGGCAATATGACCACTATCTTTAGCATTAAGCAAACATTTATCAACATAACACTTAAAATTCTTTGTGGGGTCAAAAGGCAATTTATAATAAAAGGTATTATCATTAAGCTGTCTCAGAATCTCTCTATCATAATCTGCTGATACCCATAAAACTATGTTCCACCTTTATCAACCTTAACCACTATCTTTGCTCATTCTTAGCCAAGCCATTAAGTGATCCCTTTTGTTGTTTACTTAAAATGGAGCCAATGTTTTTAAAAATCATAGCCTGATTAATATGTAACTCACGTAGCACATATTGCTCAAATAACTTTACAACAGGATAAGGAGTCTGAAGCTCAGATTTTTTAAATGAAAAATCATCCTAAAATCCAACCCTTCAGCTTGTTTTTAACTAAAGTAAAATTTTAAAATCCAGCTTTCTTCAAAAATGCTTAATATCTAGTACAGTAGGCTATTGTGAAACATAGAAAGATGGGACAAACACAAACCTTTATTCAGTACACCAGTTTCCTCGTTATGCAAATTTTGTGAAGAGAAATTAATAATTAAGTCATCATCCACATCATTCAAACCATTGTCCTGAACAGTATTTCATCTGATTCTGTGTTGTTTTCTATCGGCTTGCATAAAGATTTTCTTTAAAATATTCAATCTTTTATTATTAGGTGAGTTAACATCAACCAAATTATCAGTCTCAGTATCTGTATTGGAAGAAAACTCAGAAACACTAGAGTCTGTAGCAGCAAAATCCAAAGTATGTTTCAAAATTGAATGACTGCTTTTTCGTTTAGGTCTAACAATTCTTTTCTTGTCACCTTTAGCAAAATGCACAGTCCGTTTAGATGCTTTCCACGAATAAACAGCATTATTTTGATAGTTATTCATATCACGGTTGTACATTTTAAGCTTACAACTTTTTAACTCAGTCTCATATTCATTAATCTCTTTAGTGTATTGTGTGTACATAATTTCAAAATTTTTATGTCTAATAAATGTCTGCACTGACTCAGCAGCTCTAGCAATAGAATTACCAATAGACACTAACTGAAGAATTTATAACAGGGTTTAAAAATGAATTTATAGTAATAGTTTGTCTAGTGTGGTGGGAAATGGCACCAGTGATACATAAGATAAAAGTCAATAAGTATCTCCAAAAACATCCATAAAGCTGTTCACTGTATTGGATGCCATTTATCCAAAAAGATCCTGTTCTTCACGCCAACACCTTGTTCAACAAATACACGAAGTTCTCTAGGAGACATACCTGCACTCACATAAGCTTTCAAAAGCTTAATATGCCAAATTATAGCCCTTAGCTTCTTAGTATGAAATGTTAAGTCTTTAAACACTCATGTAATATCCTGCAAAAAACAATATATTTTTTATATTTGTGTGAGTGTGTGTGTGTTTGTGTGTGTGTGTGTGTGTGTGTGTGTGTGTGTGTGTGTGTGTGTGTGTGTGTGTGTGTGTGTGTGTGTGTGTGTGTGTGTGTGTGTGTGTGTGCGTGCACGCATGTGTGTGTCGGGTCTGTCTGTAAATTGCATGCACCGAGGTTCTTTCTTGGTGCCTACATGGTAAGGTCACATTCAGTTTGTTGACCTTTTGCAGTCGGCTTTTCTGAGTTGACTTATAAGCTACTTGACTAAATTGAGTAGACCCATACACACACATACATGCATAACATGTATATATATATATATATATATATAGAGAGAGAGAGAGAGAGAGAGAGAGAGAGAGAGCAAACTTAGCTGGCTGTTTTTACTGGTGAGGAAGTCCAGCCAAGTAAAGCACAGAGCACAATTGGATTTGAGATCCAGAAAGAAAAGCTCCACACATACAAGATTTATTAACAAAAGTTTTCCACATAAATATAATTACCACAGACACAGAGATGGGAATGCACAGAGGTATATATCTAGGGTACTATAGTGGAGATGAAAATGGGTGCACATATCAAAATAAGTACGCAGCAGTTAAAGGAATATCACTGTCCTTCTAAGGTTCACAAATAAAATAAATCATAATAGAAATTCAGGTCTTCACACCTCAGCTCTATTCCTAGATCTATAGAATACATTTGACACAGTCAGTCATCAAATTCTTCTAACTACAATCTCTTCCTATGAGTTGTTGCCCTCTTCATTTAACTAGTTTTTTAGTTACCTCACTAATAGGTCCCAAGCAGTGAAAGAGCAAGATGATTTCTCCTCTTTCCTTCCTGTATCATTCAGAGTCTGACAAAGCTCCATCCAAGTACCACTGTTATTTAGCTTATTTATCAATAACCAAAACACAGCAGCCAAAGAGGCCACCATAGTACAATTAACCACAACCTTAAAACTACCACGCAACCCTGAAAAATTCTCATCACTTCACTCTATTATTCAACCTTTATTTTAATTGAAGCTGTTTGTAAGTGATGCAGCTAATGTCAATGTTGTCTGAATAACAGAACCTTTGTTCATGAATGAAACTGACTATAAATGATGAAACAATGCAGATGATGTCTCTGATGTTTGTATAATGGACATTTTTTCCCTGGGCCTCTGCTGAAAAAAAAGGACACTGCTCAGTTGGACTATCCCAACAAACAAATAAATAAAACTGATGTGTTAGGCTTTTTTTTTTCAGAAATCGCAAAGGGAAAGGAAGTGATTTGGTTTTATTATAAGTACCCTTCCATGATAATGTAACGTGCTCCCTCTTATAATAAGAAAAAATCTATTTTTAAAATCCTTCAAAAGTAATCTTTACATTCTCACACAAACACAGACACTTGTATGTGCACACACACATGCTTGTGTTTCTTGGAGGCGAGTAGGTTTTAAGTTTCACAGTACACCTATGAATACATGAACTAGGGTGTAACCATACTGCAAATGCTGTTTTGGATTATTTCTATTGTTACTTTGACAGAGTACAGTATTATTTCTAGCTGTTAAGAAGCATGATATGAGTGGGATTACTGTCTTTATCAAAATATTAAAAGAGGTAATTTTCTGTTTTTGCAGTACTGATGCTAATATTTACCTCAGTGAGACATATGCACCTCAATCCTTTTTTGATCTAGGTTAGGGACCTGAATTTGACTCTGTCTTAGAAAGGTAAATTGCTGAGGGTTGCTTGAAAGGGATAACTAAATGATCCAGCTGTAACACCTAAAGAAAGGGTGACTAAGGAATTAATTCAGTTCAGCCTCTTAGTTTAAGTTTGACTGCACTGTCATCAAATCCACAAAGGTTTTTATAGATAGCATAGTGATGTTTTATGGATCTTACTGTAACTCTAACAGAATACCTGTCAGGTGCCAGTAGAAGAATCTGACCACATACACTTTCACTGTCACAAATTTTGTCAGCTCATAAGTATCATAATTAGCTTTACAAGCCCAGATAGCTTTCTGGTGGAATGTGAAAAATAGACATGCATAGTCTTTCCAGTGGGTTTTGAAATCTCCAATGATCACTTCATTTTAAATGATGGATGTGATTTGCTGCAGTGTATTTAACAGTATGTATCATCTTAACTGCTGGAGTAAGAAAGGACATAAAAACTAATGACTAGCTAAAATAATGTTTTGATATATTTATGTGTACCAAGAGAAATACAGGCCCATTCTGTGCTTAGCACAGTTGGTGGAGGGGACGACGACGACAAAGAACAGAATCTTTGTGAATGATGACCCATACCACTTGGCATTTTGTGTTGCCTGTCTTACCTAAATATATTTAATCATGGGGTCATATTTCACTATCAAGAAAGACAGATTTTGGTCAGGTTTCTGTGATAAAAAAACTATCAGGATGTAGTAAGAAATTCAGTTTTGCAGCAAGGCAGTTTGTTGGAGATATTGTAGACATTAATATGTGCTAGTTTTATAGCACATAGTACTTTTGCCATTAATATGTACTAGTTTTATACCACAGCATATGTTCCATCAGACTGTGACTATCTGTAGTGGTAGTGGGACAGGAATAGTGTACGTGTCTCTAGTTGGAATGAGGGGGAAGAGTATATATTTGTACTTTCTGAAGAATTTATAACAGGGTTTAAAAATGAGAAAAATGAGTAAAAACCTGTCTAAAACACACAAAAGCCAAACCGGGGAGCAAGATAACCCCACTTCACTTCCAAAATCTTATAGAATGAATACAGAAGCAGCCCAGATGTAAAGACACAATTTATTAATTCCACATCAAAATCATTCTTTGATGTGGAATTAATAAATTGTGTCTTTACATTCGGACTGCTTCTGTATTCATTCTATAAGATTTTGGAAGTGAAGTGGGGTTATCTTGCTCCCTGGTTTGGCTTTCGTGTGTTTTAGGGTTTAAAAATGAATTTATATTAATATTAGTTTGCCTAGTGTGGTGAGAAATGACACCAGTGATACATAAGATATTTGAAATGTACAAATGATCGATTAAACACAAAGAACCATAGAATTACTCTATAAAAGAGAGAAAGCCAGGATGTCCTGGCTAAAACAGAAAACACAACGGAGCCACCAGACATTCTGATAACTCCATTACCTCACTAAAAGTAAAGCCGCTGCAGACAAAAAAAAAATTTAACACAATAAATCTCTAGCTGAAAAAGCTTAAAGTTTTTTGGGATTCTGTAAATAGCTGCTACACTCTGGAAGAGCCAAGCAACCAATCCCCATTCCTTACTTTTCCCCAGAGTATATCACCACCAATTTCAACACTTAGTTCATTCAAACTATTACCAAAGTAATTAAAATCAACAGCAATAATAACCCTCTTATTTATCTGTGCAATGGCATCCACAATAATTCTTTCACTCTAAAAGCAGTCTCCGCATCTACAGTAAGGAAAAAAATACAATTCTAGTTAAATTAGAGGTGATGATTAGTGATTAGCAGTATGGTTTCATGCCAGGAAAGCACTACAGATGTGATGTTTGCTTTGAGAGTGTTGATGGAGAAGTACAGAGAATGTCAGAAGGAGTTGCATTGTGTCTTTGTGGATTTATAGAAAGCATATGACAGGGTGCCTAGAGAGGAGTTGTGGTATTGTATGAGGAAGTCGGGAGTGTCAGAGAAGTATGTAAGAGTGGTACAGGATATGTACAAGGGTAGTGTGACAGCGGTGAGGTCTGCGGTGGGAGTGATGGATGCGTTTAAGGTGGAGGTGGAATTACATCAAGGTTCAGCTCTGAGCCCTTTCTTATTTGTAATGGTGATGGACAGGTTGACAGACAAGATCAGACAGGAGTCCCCGTGGACAATGATGTTTGCAGATGACATTGTGATCTGTAGTGAGAGTAGGGAACAGATGGAGGAGACCCTGGAGAGGTGGAGATATGCTCTAGAGAGAAGAAGAATGAAGGTCAGCAGGACTAAGACAGAATATATGTGTGTAAATGAGAGGGAGGAATGGTAATGAAGCAGGGAGTAGAGTTGAAGAAAGTGAATGAGTTTAAATACTTGGGATCAACAGTTCAGAGTAATGGTGAGTGTGGAAGAGAGGTGAAGAAGAGAGTACAGGCAGTATGAAATGGGTGGAGAAGAGTGTCAGGAGTGATTTGTGACAGACAAGTACCAGTAAGAGTGAAAGGGAAGGTCTACAAGAGGGTAGTGAGACCAGCTATTTTATATGGGTTGGAGACAGTGGAATTGACAAAAAGGCAGGAGTCAGAGCTTGACGTGGCAGAGTTGAAGATGTTAAGATTTGCACTGGGTGTGACGAGGATGGACAGGATTAGGAATAAGTATATTAGAGGGTCAGCCCAGGTTGGAAGGTTTGGAGACAAATCCAGAGAGGCAAGATTATGTTGGTTTGGACATGTGCTGAGGAGGGATGCAGAGTATATTGGGAAAAAGATGCTAAGGATGAAGCTGCGAGGTAACAGGAAAAGAGGAAGGCCTAAGATAAGGTTTATGGATATGGTGAGACAGGACATGCAGGTGCTTGGTGTAACAGAGCAAGATGGGCAGGAGGATAGGAAGAAATGGAAACAGTCGATCTGCTGTGGTGACCCCTGATGGGAGCAGCCGAAAGAAGAAGAAGAGTTAAATTAAACCCTAGCCATAGATAACTTCCTAGCAGAGTTCTTTAAAACTGCTGATCAACTCAAGAAAACTATATTCCAGCTATATGGAAAAACCTTACATCCTACCCTTACATTAAGAAAAAACAAAAGGAAAAGCCTCTTTGTTAGCAGTAATCCACTATTGTATTCCTGTAGATATTTCCAGACAGATAGCTGACCACAGTAGAATGTTCATGTTCTCAAAATCAGACAATGAAAACATACTATAAATATTAATACTGCAAATATTTAAAATCACATAAAAATCCATTAAATTTCTGACTTAATATTAAAGAATCCATTAAATTTCTAACTTAATATTAAAAAAGGTTTAATACTTATTATTATATTACTAAATGTAATATGCATTGTTCTTAATTTAATTTAATTTAGTTGATTAGTATTTTCAACATCTGTTTTTTAAATTTAAATATGGAGGGTTGTTGCTTTAAATATGTTGGCGCCATGTTTACTATATTTACTATTTAAACTAGGAATAATTTCTGACTTCTGGTTCTGAGGAAGACTGTATGTTGACAGTTGAAAGCGCTTAACCAGTGGATGTTTATATCTTTATACAATAAAAGAAGTATTTTGTTCGAGCTGTGTTGGAAGTCATCCTAGTCTGCACCAGTTCTAGTCATTTTGTTCAGTACGTGGTTCTACAGTTGCATTTGGAGGAATTTACTGAAACAGAAACGCGAGCGCACAGTTTCGTGAAAGTGCTTTTTACTGAAAATGCACTTTTGCAAAACAGAAATAAAAAAAGTAAAAAATATTGCAAAAGAGCTGTTAGTGAGAACGCGGCACAGTGGGGATACGGCAATATTCCCTTTTCCCCACTGTAATGCGATCTTGGAGTGATAATACAAAAGTAGGGGGTGTGGGGGTACAGGCCCCTACATGGGGGTTGCAGGGGAGCTTGCCACCTGCATAAACGTGATTACTGTTGTTTTTTTTTTTTTTAAGTTTGTTATGTTTTTTATTTTTTATTACTGTTTCGCGAAAGTGCATTTTCGGTGAAAAAGCACTTTCCAGAAACTGTGCATGAGCGTTTGTGTTTCGGTAAATCGTGATTTTGGTAAATAGTCCTAGATCCATATATATACATATATATATATATATATATATATATATATATATATATATATATATATATATCATAATACATATTTATGTTAATGTATATATATATATATATATATATATATATATATATATATATATACATATATGACTATCATAAATTCTAGATATATAAGGGTGATAGATGAGGAGTGTCACAGAACAATGTATATAGGTGTGAGATGCTAGTAAAATTATTCAGGTATTGAAAAGACAGTTGTGGGGCATAGGATTCTGAATGAAGGGAAATGCTTTGATGATATAGCAAGTTGACGATAAGTGTGGCAATATATCCTAAAGAAATACAGAAGAAGCAGGTGCATTGATTTGATAGGTGAAGTTTTAGGAATATTTTGAATGAGTTTGTATTCTAAATGGATTTCAGTGGTGGTAGGATGTGGTTCCATAGTTTAGTTACACTCTTTGAATATAGAGTCAACTGCAGTAGTAGATGACTTGGCTATAATGATTAGTGATTTCTCTCCTGTATATAAAAAGTCCCAGGTTCAGGGGTTATGCAGCAAACTCTTTGAGAAGTAGTGCTGTATTACATTTTTAAGGGCTGGGCAATTTTCTGACTTATAGAGAAGTCTTTGAGTTATATTTGCTGAGAGAGAGCTAAATGATGTGATGGTTCTAACTCATTTAATTCTCTGAGGGCTAGGCAGTGATGTGCTTAATTGTTATAGTTTACTGTAATTTTGGCTGTTTTATTATATCAGAACTTGTCAGATTTTTGATGCATGGCTAGGTTTAAAAAGGCCTTTGTGTTCATTAGCCTAGTAAACATCTATGAACGTATGAATCTATAACATTGCTCATGTCTGTACAGTTGTGAGACTTTAAGATTAGTGAAGATTGGTGCAGCATACAGCAAAGATGGGAGTAAAAAATTAGAGGGTATATGTCTTCTGGCTATGTCAGTGAGGTCATTTTTTGCTCTCTATAATGTACCTAGTTTTTTGATAAATTTTTAAATCACGTGGGATACATGGTTGTCAAATTTCAACTGGTGTTCTGTGATGACACCTAATAACGTTGTGTGATTTACTTGCTCTATCATGGTGTTGTTGGCAGAGATGATAGTGATTAGAGTTGTGTTGGTAGAGATGTGTTTTGGGAGTGAAGAGCAGTGATTCCGTTTTTTAGGGTTTAGAAGTAGCTGTGAATTGTTTAGCCATGTTTCAATAAATAGAAAGGATTGTTGTACAAGTTTTTAGAATTTAGAGAGAGAGAGATGTGGCAGAGAAGATTAGTGTTAAATCATCAACGTGTTGAACTAGGGGAGTATATTTGTAGCAATATAGAGTTCATTGATGAATATCTTTAAAAGTATGGAGCCTAGTATAGATCCTTATGGAACACCAATACATATTGTCAATAAGGTGGAGAAATACGTTTTCAGTTTCACTGCTTGTGCTCTGTTTGAGAGGTAGCTTTTGAACCACTATAGCAAGAAGTTGTTCATCCATAAGGATGAGAATTTATGTAAGTGTTTCTGGTGGGAAACAGTATCAAAGGCCTTGATAAATGTAGGAAAATAATGGAGACTAGGTTTCTGGCAATTCTGTGATTGTTAACAGTATTATCAAAATTCAGCAAAGCAGACATTGTCCTATGATATAGTTGGAACCTGTGTTGGGTTGAAGTTAGAAGAGGGTTATCTATTAGAAAGTTGAGAAGTTGTATATGAATGCGTTTTTCTAATATTTTTCATAAGGGAGATAAAATGGCAATCGGCCTATAGTGTGAAAGATTTGTGTTGATTCTACCCTTGTGCAGTGGAACAATGAATTATTTTTTCCAAGGGGACTTTGTTTTCAGATATGGACCGAGTTATCAGACTTAAAACTGGATATGCAGTAGCTTCAGCTGTTATTTTAAAATATTCAGCAGGCAGATTGTTAGGGGCAGTTGTAGCAGCCTTTCATTTGATGAGGTATTTTTGATGGTAGCTCTAGGAACTGTCTGGAAGGAGAAATGCTGGAGGATGTTATTTGATTGAATAGGGGCCTCAAGAGCATGATTAGTTGCCTGATCAGTTAATGACTGTACTATGGGTTTTGAGTTGGTTGGCTGTGGTATCATTTTGTTTCTATGTGTTTGGAGCTGGCTGTGTACCTTGTCCTGGATTTAACACTTTATTGACTGAGGCCCAGTATAGTTTTGGGTTATTTGTCTGTATTTTTTGATTGGTTGAGAATTTGTCTGCATGTTTTAATTGGTTGATGATTGGTAATAAGTTGCCTTGCTTCATTTCTTGGATGTCTATATGTTATAAAGGTTGAAGCTATTTTTTTTGTCCATACCTTCGATACCTTTTCTCTTTGTTTCATAAATCATTTAGTTGCTAAGAATAACCCTGGGGCAGGGTTGACTTTAACTATTTTTAATCTGAGGGGGGGGCTATTGTGTTTAGAACATCTAGGAAGATTTTGTTGAATTCAGAGACACAGCATCGTTTATGTGGATAGCCTTTAGTGACTCCCAGTTAAAGAGATGTAGTGTTTTAATAAAAGTATCTTCATATGAAGTAGTACATTTTCTTACCAGACTGTAATGATGCATTTTGGGGTATTGCTTTGGTACCTTACATTGTAGATTGGTAAGTATCATTTAAGCTGTCTGACAAAGCTCCATGGGATGATATTTTACTTGGAGAGGATGCCAAAATCCACTTGTGAGTTGATTGGCAGAGGCTTTGTTATATCCAGTTGGTATTGCTATTAGTTGGGTGAACTGGTATATTATTAGTTGGATTTTCAGATCGTATGGTATGCCAGTCAAAATTAATATCATATTTCTAACAAATACAAAATAAAATAAGTAAATAAATATAGATTTTAGTCTGTCAATGTAGCTTAGCTTAAACTAGAATTTTTTTTTCTAGTTAGGATTCTTTGAGGATTTCAAATTGTACAAGGCACTTAAACATAGATATATTTCAGTGAGGTATTATATCAAATATTCTGTCTGATAAGGGAGGAGTAAAGGGGATAATGGTATCCTTGAATCAAAAAAAAAATGCCATAATAGATAAGCTGTGTGAGGCAGAAGCACTTTCCAGCCATAGCTGAACCATAGTGGTCAGAAGAGACCTCATTGTCATTGTGCATACCCAGGTCTTTAATAGTGGAGTCTGTTTTAGAGGAATGTCAACAATATGATAAGGGGAGGGTAAGACAATTGGAATCATTTTTCATATGAACATCATAAGGTAAACCTTCTAATCTCATCAGTTGGGAAGGTGGCCTAATGGTTAAAGTGTTTGCCTTACAAACACAAGGTGCAGGGTTTGAGTCTCACAAGGGATAACTGGCTAGGCTTAGAATGGCTTACAATGGCAGTTAGCTTAGTACTAATCTATGAATCTATAAGGGCCTTCCTGAAGGTAATGGTGGTACACTTCTTAGCATTTAAGGTGAGATCATGATTCACACACTAGGTATAGGTTTAATCTCGGCCCTAATGGAAACTTTCAGTATTATTGGATGAGTTGACAACAGCACCTAATCTGGAGTTGTCTGCCAACTTGCTTTTCCATAGAACAGACTTTGGATGCCTGATTTTTACCTCTGAGAAGTAAGTACCAAATAGGAAGGTACCCAAGACCGAACCCTGTGGGACACCACTAGCAATGTTTCTATAGCTATAGGAAATATCCCCACTAGGATTACATGACATTGATCTCTAAGCCAACTAGCTATCTTGTAGATGGTATCAGAGAATGTTGAGATTAGAAGGTTTTCCTTATGATGTTCATATGAAAAATTATTCCAAAGATTTTAACAAATTCATGGCAGGCAGCATGGACAGTGTAGCCCTCATCTAAAGCGTCTATGATATTGTAAAAAAAAAATAACCAGTTTGAATAGGCATAAACTGCCATTAAAATTTTCAAATCAATTGGGGGTTAAGGGTCTAGAATTACCTATCTTACTGTCAATCATTTCAGTGGTAATGTGTTCTACAGCTGTCCAAGTAATGCAAGTGAGACCGACAGGGTTCTAGTTACTGAGGTCTTTTTTAGGGCCAGCCCTGTCGAAGGGGACAAGTGTGACTATTTTCTAAATTTCAGGTACATAGCCTGTGGACATAATAAGATTAAACAGATTTAGGAGAGTTTCAGGTCTCTGCTGTTTGATACTTGAAAGCAGACAGCCCGGAGTAAGAGTGGCATACATTAAACTAGTATGTTCAGTTCTGGGATGAGTAAATAACAGGTGGTACAATCAGGGGTGAAATTGTGGGAGAAGATGGGATGGGTTGGAGATGTGAAGTTGCAAATAAATTTATCAGCAAGGATGCTAGTTATTTTTCTGGATCAGAGTGGAATACAACAGTGGCGATGAATACAGAGCAGAATTGAGTGTTACTTCTATGCTTTCTAATGTAGCTGTAGAAAGCTTTCTGAATGTACTTGAAGCAATTCTAAGTTGATAACTGACTTTGTATTCTCTAATTGTATATATGTAGGTATTGCTTAATATCTTTAAGTTGATTTTGTAAAAAGGAGAATATATTATAAAGACTCATGAGGTTTTTTTTTGTTCTTCCCGCATAGTTGATTAATATGGGCATTCCACTATTCTGGTTATTTTTGAAAATATTACTGTTATTGTGGCAGATGGGAATTGCCTCTTCTGTACATCTATTCATAAGGGAGTAGAACTCTGAGCAGTGTGATGAGGCAAGGACTGTTTGGTAGAATGTACCAGTTGTGCTTATCCATATTATCTGTAAGTATAATCCCCAAATACTCTGCAGTTGTTAAGGGTGGGGAGGTTTGTACTGATGGTGAAGATAACAAACAGGTGATCAAATTTTACCATGGAGGTAGAGACAAATGGGGTGGGAAAGGAGGTGGTTACAGTTTGCAAGGACAAGGCCAAAGAGGTTACATAGGAACAGTTTGCATGGGGAGATGGTACTCAAAAATTCAAGGAATCTCTAGTTATATTTAATGGAGGTTGTATAAGTTTGCCAGTTGATAGAGGAGTCTTCCATAACAAAAATGATAGTAGCCATGTTAGATAACTAAATGAGTTGATTTATGTAATCAGTATGCTCTGTAGGAAACATGAATAGGGACTTATAGGTTCATAGGTTCATAGGTAGATACTAGGCTATCTCCCCTAGGGCATTTATAAGCCTAGCCAGAGTGTATTCGGCTTCCGCCTCCCTATTAGATTATTCTACTGTGCCTCTGCAAAGTAGGTCACAGAAGGTACCCTTTTAAGATTAGTTTACTGTGCCTCTGTCTAGCAGGGACACAGAAGAGATCCCAGGGGTGAATTTGCGATTTCCCATCCATGCATCAAGATTTCGCTTGAAGAGGGTGAGCGAGGGGCTATGTCTAACATGAATTGGGATTCTATTCCAGAGTGAGGGGAGCATCTGGGAAATGAATCTGTCCCTCCAGCTTGTCCTATTTATTTTTGTGCTGAGGTTTAGGTCCCTGGAGTGTGTAGCTCTAAGGAACTTGGATTTTTTGAGGTGGAGCATGTCCATTAATTCTGGGTTTGACATGGCTTTGTACGTCAGGCATAGATCACCTCTGAGTAGGCGGTAAGCAACTGAGTAGAGCTGGAGTTTCTTTAGTCGAGATGCATAGGACATCTGTTTGTAGCCCATGATCGTCTTGGTGAGGTACTTTTGGGGTCTCTCCAGTTGCTGCAGGTGTTGGGTAAGGTAAATCCCAAAAGGGGCATTGTATTCAATTATGGGCCTGATGAGTGACGAGTAGAGGGGCACAATGACCTCTCTTGATCTAGATGCAAACCCTTTCATGATAAGGTGGGCTATATAGAAGGTCTTTCTAACCACTATGGCAACGTAATTATCAAAGGAGAGATTACTATCTACGTTGGTCCCCAAATCTCTAATTACTTCTTCTGTACTTAATGGGTTACCAACTATGTGGTAATTTGTGGGCACCTTGTTTTTCCAAAAGGGGATGACTATGCACTTTTTAGCATTTAGCTTGAGGCCGTGGCTCTGGCACCAAGCATCCGTCTCTGTGAGACCCTTTTGGAGGATGCTTGTGTCAGCTGGAGATTCGATTATGGCCCC
This sequence comes from Protopterus annectens, assembly GCF_019279795.1. Classification (NCBI taxonomy): domain Eukaryota; kingdom Metazoa; phylum Chordata; order Ceratodontiformes; family Protopteridae; genus Protopterus; species Protopterus annectens. Next base: position 120,955,121 of record NC_056728.1, on the reverse strand, counting down.
CAGTTTGCAGTCATCTGTGAAATTTGTCAGCCATAATCCCCCCGTGTTAGCCTGAATTTCAGAGAAGTATATACCAAACAAGAGAGGTCCCAGAACTGAGCCCTGTGGGATGCCACTTGTAACTGGTTTGGATTCAGACATGGCACCTGTGATTCTGACCATGTGGGTTCTATCTCGGAGCCAGTTTGCAACCCATCTTGTGATATAGGGGTTGATATTTAAGCTGGTAAGCTTATTTATGATGCCCAAGTGGGGTATTGTGTCGAAGGCTTTTGCGAGGTCCAGGTAGGCTGTGTGGACTACCTTGCCCTCATCTATGGCTTTGGTAACTGTTTCAAAGAAATCAACTAGGTTTCAGAGGCAAGATCTGCACTTAACAAAGCCAAATTGGGTAGGGTCCAGTGTCTGGAGGCTCCCAATGTCTTTGTTTATGAGTTCCATGATAATACACTCCATAGCTTTACAGACCAGACTAGTCAGGCTTATGTGGCGATAGTTTCCGGGGTCCGTTGTGGCACCACCTTTGTGGAGTGGGACCACTGTAGCAGTATGCCATTCTTTGGGTACATATCCTGTAGTAAGGCTAAGTTTGAACAGTGACTTAATGTGAGGGTTCAGTTCTTCTTGGAGCTCGTGTAAGACACAGCCTGGGACACTGTCCGGTCCCATAGATGCTGTGTTTTTTGCTTTGGAGAGGGCAGCTTTCACCTGTGCATCTGTGATCTCAGGGAGGTTACATTCAGTTGGGATAGGCATTTGCTCCTTTGGGGGTGAAGGGGGGGGAGTTTGCGCTGAATCTGTCTGCCAGGATGTTGGCTATGTCTGTAGGTTCGGTATATTTTGTACCGTTATGCAACAATTCAGAGCATATCTGGGAGTTTCCTCCCATGTTCCTGACATAACTAAAGAAGGCCTTGTGATTATCTTTAGTGTCTAGGGTAATTTTTCTTTCGAAACTGGCCTTTGATGATTTTATGAGGGATCGAAGTTTCTTGCTAATACTGATCAGAGATGCCTTCCCTTTTTGGGATTTTGCTCTGTCATATAGTAGCTTCCTCCTTCTGTTGTATAGCTTATTTAGGGCCGGGGTCCACCAGACAGGTCTCCTGTTTTTGGAGGAGTGAGTCTTGGTTTTATTTAGGATAGCACAATCCATGCATTCCTGCAGGTGCTCATAGAATGCATTTGTAAAGGATTCTGCGGATTGGGCTGTATTATCCTCTGGCCCAGGGGCTTTGAAGGATTCCACCTCAGTCTTGAGAAGTGCAAAGCTGGCTTTTGAGAAATTCTTTACAATGATTTCCTTGGCTGGGGGTGGGGACGGGATATGGATGTCCAGGGAAATTTGTTTATGGTCTGATCTTACCAATGAGGGGTTTACACCTGGTGTGGAACATAGAGTCCCCATGTTGGTGATGACCAGGTCCAATATGTTGTTCCCTCTTGTGGGAGTGGTGACCAGTTGTTCCAATGTGTTAGAGTTTATAAATTCAAGGAACCGTTGGCCGAGGGTGTTTATGAGTAGTTTTCCCAGTCAATGTTTGGGTAGTTGAAGTCACCCAATAACATAGTGTTTGGAGAGACCTTCATATTCTCCAGTGTTCTCAGGAATGCCAAGTGGGGTTCCTGTAATAGAGAGGGTGTTCTGTAGCAGGCTACAAACTGAAAGGCAGTTTTGCTGCTGTTAGTTGCACATGGATGGTTTCCGATGCTTCGTGCAGTGCCACTAACCTGGAGGTGTAGGTATCTTTGATGAATATAGATACTCCCCCTCCTTTTGTGCTTCGGTCCGAGTTTTGGGGCCGAAATGCATGGTATGAGTTATAACCTGATAGTGCTGGGGTGCTCTCAGGAGCCTTGAACCAGGTTCCTGTTACTGCACAGTCATCGATTTTCTCCATACTGAGGAGAGCCTTGAGTGCGTGCATCTTGAGGTTTAGACTTCTGGCACTGAGTAGCATTACCCTTAGTTTTTTTATCCTTGAGTTGTCTATGAAGGTGGGTTTGTCCTTTGAGTCTTGCCTAAAAAAGGCACTATGGGGGTGGCAAGAGCCTTGGCCAGTATATGAAAGCCTAAGGGTGACAGGTGCAAGCCATCCCTAGCGAAGCAATGTGGCTTGTCAAGCATGTCATCCCAGGCTGACAGACACTGGATCCCCTTTGAATGACACCAGTACTTTAGCCAATTGTTGAAACTGATCATTTTGTCTTTATTCTGTGGCATCATTCTTGTTGAGGGCAAGATGCTACTCAAGGTCAGGGTCATACCAGCCTGGGCTACATGGTCAGAGAGCTCCTCTATGTCTCCTTTCATGTAGTCCAGGGAGGTACATCTCAGGTCATTCACACCAACATGGACAATGACGGAGTCATACTTGTACTTGCTTTGGAGTGACCTGAGTGCTTGCATTATGTGGCAGATCCTGGCACCCAACAGGCAGCTTACAGTGACCTTCTCCTTTTTCAGTCTGGTGAGCGGGACATCAGTGTGCCGGACAATAGAGTCCCCTATAACAAGTGTATTTGGTGTATTGTTTGGCTTTAAGGGCTGTGACTGTGAGGCACACTGATTTTGTGAGATATGTGATTTGTGGGTATTGTTGCGGGGTGGCTGTTGCTTGGATATCTGCTTAGGAGGTCTTTGCTGTTTAGGCAGATTTTTATTTAGAGCCTCCGAGTATGTTTTTGTGCGTTTATGTGTTGGGTATGCAGATGCAATAGGTCTATGTGAGACTGGATTTGTGGTGTGGGTGGTTACCTTTTCCTGCTGACTGACTGTGCCAGTCTTGGGTTGAGAGAGCTCTGCCTCCAGTTTGGCTGTGTAACTGCATCTCTCACATGTATTAGAGTTTGTTGGAAGGAGGAGAAGGTTGTCTGTATACATAAGGCAATTGTAACATTGCCTCAAAATTCCCAGATTCAACAGCTGGACTGGAGAGTAACCTTGAAACTGACCCTTGGACATACCAGATTAGTATAGGGAACTGTTTTTTTACTGATCAGATTAGGGAAGGGAACTGACTTTTCACTTGATCAGGAAGGACCAATTGGGAGCCTAATACTTATGAGAAGTCAAGGAGGGTGTAGTGCTTTAGTTAGTTAGTGTTTCCTTATAAGAGCTGAGCAAGTGCAGGGCTTTAGAAAGAGAATAGAGTGATTATTTTGAGAGATTGAACAGTTCTAAGGGAAAAAGTGAAGAGCAGACTTTGTGGAGCCTGGGATAGTTTAAACCTGTTTAGGCGGCGCTGCCCGACGCTGCTCAGTGCGCAAAACTGTGCAAAAAGAGAGTTGTAGGGTTTTAAGAGAGAGAGAGATCAAGGAGTTTAGAATTGACCCACAATGGCCAATAAAACTACAGCTTCTAGGTAGTAACCACTCCTCCAGGGACAGGCAGGCTGTTCAGTGTTAACCACTTCCACTGGTCAACACAGAGATTTCCCTTTAGCCCAAGTAAGCACTGGCCTTCTAGAAACTTCCAAACAGCTCAGAACAGCAAATCTGCAACTGAACTTTCTTAACTTTCAGAAAGTGGGAAAAAAGCAAGATTTTTTTTTTTGTTTTTTTTTTCTTTTTGTTGTAGTTTAAAGATAGCAGAGATACACAAGCAGCAAAATAATCACAATAGTGCAATAAATGACCCCACACTTGAGTGCTAGGCCAAAATCAGGTAAAATGCAGTTTTTAGAGACAAAAACGATTTTAAATTAAGTGCAACACAGGAAATGCAGTAAGCAGGCTCTAGATGTGTTCCAAGTACTGTTACTGTTACAGATATAAACTTTAGCAAGCCAGAAAATGTCAAAAAGTAGGCGGCAAAGCAGTAAAACTTAACAGTTAGCAATGATATAGTACACAGTTTTGTTAATGCTAAAAATTCTAGACTGGCATCATGCAATATCTTCCATAATACAATGAGGTGTTTAACAAATATGGATATGCCCCCCCCCACCCAGTTTCAAGCTTCCCTAAGTGCATGGAAGGTGCAATACCTTGGAAATGAAGCAGCACCGTTTTTGTTCTAAAAGCAAATTTTAAGCAATTATGTAAGTATGGATGTCCTGGCATTTTGTTTGTTAAGGTTCTAGCACTGAACAAATGAACACTGGTGCTGTTCAAATTGGAATCTGGTATGGGTCTATGTCCAGATGCTGTACACTAAAAATGGCACTATGACAGAAGTGAAGGTTCTATCCAGTATGCAAAAGCCATGAATCAAGAGCTTGCATGCAACCACTGACAAAGCCAGAAGGTCTGCTGACCAGCTGTTCTGTGGCAGACACACATTGAATAGCCCTAGAATAACACCAGGGAACAAGTAAGTTACTCTAGCTGCTTAGTTTATCTTTGAATTTATGTATCATTCTTAGGGAGACAAGAATACTGCTCACCACTAGTGGTCTACCTTCTCAGAGACATAGGTGGCAAATTCAATTGTATTACACTGCATCTCCTTTCGGGTAAACCACCTAAGGTCATTCACTCCCACAAAGTTGATAAGATCTTGATCATATTCAGGATGGTGAAAAGTTCTGAGGGCCCTTGTAACATCCCTGATCCTACTGCCAGAGATTCAGTTGACAGTAAATCTCTCCGTATCTATTTTGGTACACTTATACCTACACCATCACATGTTACTTTAACAAATTACCATGACTGTAAGCCCAACCCCTTAACGTCACAAAGGTCTGCTTATATTCCTAAAATCCTGTTTACAGAGATTCCATCATAAAATATACTGTCACTGCCCAAAACAAAATCTTACTGTTACAACAGAGAAAGCAAAATTACCCTGCACTGATAGAATATGCTCTGTTATCAAAAAAAATGTTCTGCAAACAAAAACTGCTTTCAGTCAAATGGTATGATAACCACAATGACAAGAATTACATTTGTTAGCTACTCACAACATAACAAATGAAACAAGACTAGTCAAGTGCTTAATACTGTTCAGTGGCATTACAAAGAAAAATGTGCCTTGAAATTCCACAAATATGTTTTTACTTTGCATCTTATTTGTAACAAAGAAAGCAAGACCACACTGAACTATCAAAAATGATCTATTTCAAAAACTGTATAAAAACTGTTCACTATAAAAAATGCTATGGGCAATCATATTTGCACAGCATACATTTGTTAGGGTATTACAGCATAAAAACTACCCATTCAAATGTAACTTGGACTAGTGGACAGAAACTTCTGAATTTACCACTGGTTTGGCACCTGTTTCCTTAATGGGCAGGGACACCCTGAGAACACTTGTTATGTAGAAGCCTATGTCAAGCTTGGCTAGGCTTAATATGGCTCTTAAACTGATAGCCCATTAACTACCTATGAACGGAAAATATTGCTGTAGAAAAAAAAAATAGAAACAAGGCAAACAAAGCAGGAAAGCATGATCTAATGCATTCAAACTAGAAACTATAGCCATTGCAACAAAGCAGGAAGCACAACTGCAAACATTGCATACTGATAAGTCACTCCTTCTAATACATGACTGTGGCTACTCCAAATATGCAACACTGTAGATGTGACTACGAAATGCAAACCTTGTCCGCTTTGGTATTACCTAGACTAACTTGTGAATTTACCTGTATGAACTACAGAGTCAATTACCACATCAGTTAAAAGATATCACTAGGGCTTCTGAAGTTTGTGTAAGCCTTTGTCACAGTGGAGTTAAGATCTAAAAGGGGATCACCAAAATGTAACCAAAACATGAACTTGAAAAATTAAACTTGAAACTGATGATGGCTCTTGTGGCAACTGGCTCTGTAGTCCATTTTAGGCCATCAGATAGCTGCAACAAAAAGTAACTGCAGGTAAGATCCTCTTTAACTTGTTAAATTATTTGATTGATAGTCAAGCAGGATTCCTAGGTATTCAAAACAAAATGCACATTCTCTGAAAACAGCAATATTCAAAAATTGTAGACTTTATATTTTTATGTACGGCGGGAATGTGTCAACTGTAAAGGAATTCAAGCATCACTCATAAGCAAAATGCACATAAGACTCTCATATTTAATTTGCCTACTACACTTCACTGCACATACGAGAAAGAACAAAATACTGCCTTCCCTTAACGTACATCCTAATAAACATTTTTTTTTTAACTTGTCTTTTTGCCCTCAACTTGTGCTCATCAGGCCTCCCCAGTGACACACTGTCTTGGTTCCTGGACAGTAGGCAGTGAGCTTCAAACTCTGCAAAGGTAGAGGAGTCTTTTACGATAAAGTACCATCATCCATACAGGCATTAGAAGTGTTAGGTAGCCTTTGTGTTTGTGTAAGCTAACCCCACTCCCTGGTTGTGACACTCTTATTTGTGTTATTGTGAGAGCTGCCTGTGCTCCCACCACATCCATAGATTCACATTCCTTTACATAAAATGTCAGGAGCTACCATCACCAGCTTGCATATCTACACAGCATGCCTCTCATGATAGGCTGCTGCTTCTGGTGCTATGTGCAACCTCAGGCACAGACCTCCAGAGTGGCAGAGATAGCCATCCAAGGCCCCCCCCCCCCCCCAGGACAGGTGGCACCCATCCTCTCCTGCTTTCCCATCAATCACTTGAGCCACTACTCAAACCCAGGTCACCTTGGTCATAGTTAGGGTTTTTATCCAGCTACACCCCCTGAGATGTTTCCAATAAACATTAGAAAATACCCTTGAAAAAAATGATAGCACTGTAACAATATGGACATTATATATTCACAAACCACCCTTGCATGAATATCTGCCCAAACCTGCAACCAGTGTCTGTCATTTAATGGAAAACTTAATTTTGAAATAAAATACATGTATTTCATTGTATGTAGTATTTGTAACTGTTTTCTTTCAATAATAATATGGAATTGTTTACCATAATCGCTATGCTCACTGTTTCCTTGCTAAAATGACTCACCTCAGTATGGAATGAAACTGTGCATGTATTCTGCAGCTTGTTTTCAAAGAAAAGGCAAATTCTATATTTTGTTGGAAATGTGTCTACATCTGTGGAGTGTGCTGAACCAGAGTTACTGGAGTCCTTATCTTGTGCGGTATCTGGGACTGTTATTTGGACTTGGTAAATTCTAACTTAAGGATAAAGTTTAACTAGTGATTTTGGTTCAACAGAACTGTTAGACACTGTTTTCATATTGAGACTTCAGTCAGCAAATGACAAACCAAACATATGGGTAAGGAACAATATAAATTGATCCATATTGCCTGCCACTGAGTCTTAAAACAACATTCACCAAAATAAGTGTCCCATCTAGTTTTAAAATTAATTGTATCTAAAATACTCCTAAAGTCTTCAGGTAACGTATTTCAACCATGTACCACTATTTGAGAAAAGTAATCGCCTGTAACATTATGATTACAAAAAGTCTCGCATAGCTTGTATTGACAATCTAAAGTTGTTTGCAGCCCCTGAAATCATTTATATACTATACTATAATCACATCTCCCTCTAACCTTCTATAAAACAAGTAAATTAGATGTAACCAGTTTAATCTATCACAATACTTCATATTTCCAAATCGTTAAACTCTTTTGGTGAATCTTTGCACTTGCTGTAATAAATATGAATCATCCTCCAAAGGTGCCACGTCAAGGCTTCATCTTTTCTGCTTAGCCTGACCAAAGTTTAAAAACAATTCTTTCATTATATTCTTTCCTCTCTCTGAATAATCTTATTTGACTACCAGTAATTTTACTGGCAGATAAAATGCTTTAGTGTGGTTCTCAAAAGTCAACTTTTGATAGACAAGAAGCCTACATCACAGAATATTTTTACTTGCTTTATTTCTGTATATTTTAATACATATGGTCTGTTGCAATTACCTGACCCAAAGGATATGCCTTTTGTCTTTCCTGTGTCTATATTCATTTTATCATGCATCTGCCTTGCACAGTCAATTAATTATTCTCTTTCTAAATGTGAACTAATTACTTTTCCAATATTTATATCACCACCATAAATTGCATAAAATATGGTCTTATCAACATTTATATGAGATACATAGACACTAAATAGCTGAGGTCCAAGAACAGATCCTTGGGAAAGCCCTGAGTTGCGCAATGCACTGAACTGATCTCTTTTTCTCATTGTGTAAAATGCAATCTATTTAGCAGCCATTCTCTCATCCCTCTTATAAGTAGATTTAAAATACTCATTCTGGTTAGGATTTCTATTAATAATTTATCATCTACTATGTCAAAAGCACTTAAGAAATCTATGTAAATTGCATCAACATATAGTCTATTTTTACTGCATTCTGTGTTCTGATATTCAGACTAGTACTTTGTGCATATTACTGTCCTCCCCGCTTTTCCTTGTTTTTGCCTCTGGTGTGGTACTCTGCATTTAAAAATTAAAATATAGTATCTTCATAGTTTATTTTAGTTTTTTAAAAAAAAGGGTGTCTGAGATTTAAGAAATGCATAGTTTGCTCAAACAAGATTCCAAACTCTGACACACATAAGTGTGTTTACTGTTTAGTACCATCTCACTTGGACATCTCCTGCTCCATTTGTAAGGCTTTTGGCCAATGGGCCATCACTGAAAGGAGAATTAAACTTATTTTGAAGGGGCTTCATCAACCTTCAATGAGAGAAGAAAAACTTCTGTGTCAGGGAAGTCTGCTGCTGCTTCTACCTCTTTTCCTTCTTCAGCCAAAAAGGTATCTAACAAAAAAAAAAAAAAAGAAAGAAAGAAAGAAAGAAAAGAAAAAGACTCAGATAAGGACAAAGAAAAATCTAAAACTTCTAAGAAAATGTCCGTGGACCACTGTAGATGTGACTACGAAATGCAAACCTTGTCCGCTTTGGTATTACCTAGACTAACTTGTGAATTTACCTGTATGAACTATATGAATTTACCTGTATGAACTATATGTATGGCTTCAACACCTAAAATATCCAGACCTTCACAGCCAACACACTTTTTGGTTGCTATAATCATAGGATCCCATACACCTCACAGATTATCTCCAGATCCTGGCTCCCCAAGGCTTTGATCTCCAGTTTTGATGGACAGATCACATTACCCTTTCAGGCCATCCTCCTCCTCCTTTTCTATTGGTTCAGCTAAGTCTACCAGGAGTCTCATTAAAGCTGATGATGAGGAATATCTTCAGACCCAGATCCAGTTGGGAGTCCTACAGGCTCTGGCCTGTGTCAGAACTGAAAAAGTTACTTTTCCCCCTCATTCTTTAGCGGCTCCTTCTCTGATCTGACCTCTTGGGTTGAGCCCTCAAATCTGACTTTCTCCAGGGCAGGTCTGCATCAGAACCAAGAGTCCATACATCTTTGACTCCAATGAGTTCTCTGACAAAGTCTGCTCTGACCTTGTCGTATTTGTTTAAATCTCAGATCTGAAACATTGGTGTTGACTTTCACAGGGTAGGTTCTAACCAGAAGTCTTCTGATCTGTTCTTCCCTCTAGGAGCCTTGGCACTTGAAAGTTTGTTCCATTGTCAGCTTTACAGCCCAGCTGAATGACATCTAGGGTTAAGCCACCTTCAGGACCTGTGCCATGTTTACCATTTGAGTCTTTCAAGAGAATGCCCTCTCAAACTAGAGGGAGAGAAGACTACCTCCTTGGAATCAGATCCAACTCTCCCCATAGGATATCCCCATGGTCTGCAGCCTACTTTTCTTGTCCAGTCAAGACAGCCAGTTTCCAGAAGCCTTGAGTTAGTCCTCTTGGGAGAAACTGTATCAGCTCCTGAGTTCTCTCTTGAACTACCCAGAGAAGAGGTACACAGGAAGCACAAATGAAAAAGGACGCACTTGGATTCCCTTGATGAATCCCCTACCATTGGCACTGACTTTGATGAGGGAGCAGGTTCTTCCAGATCCCACCTTGAGGATGTCTTATTTGAGAGATAGTCAAACTTCTCAGACAGAAAAAGGGTTGGTCTTCCCAAGTTCCTTCTCTGGAAGAGTCAGTTTTCCTTGTGGTTTTTGATGCTGGCCCATCTGGTGCTGTTCAAATTGGAATCTGGTATGGGTCTATGTCCAGATGCTGTACACTAAAAATGGCACTATGACAGAAGTGAAGGTTCTATCCAGTATGCAAAAGCCATGAATCAAGAGCTTGCATGCAACCACTGACAAACACATTGAATAGCCCTAGAATGACACCAGGGAACAAGTAAGTTACTCTAGCTGCTTAGTTTATCTTTGAATTTATGTATCATTCTTAGGGAGACAAGAATACTGCTCACCACTAGTGGTCTACCTTCTCAGAGACATAGGTGGCAAATTCAATTGTATTACATTGCATCTCCTTTCGGGTAAACCACCTAAGGTCATTCACTCCCACAAGGCTGATAACAAGATCTTGATCATATTCAGGATGGTGAAAAGTTCTGAGGGCCCTTGTAACATCCCTGATCCTACTGCCAGAGATTCAGCTGACAGTAAATCTCTCCGTATCTATTTTGGTACACCTATACCTACACCATCACATGTTACTTTAACAAATTACCATGACTGTAAGCCCAACCCCTTAACGTCACAAAGGTCTGCTTCTATTCCTAAAATCCTGTTTATAGAGATTCCATCATAAAATATGCTGTCACTGCCCAAAACAAAATCTTACTGTTACAACAGAGAAAGCAAAATTACCCTGCACTGATAGAATATGCTCTGTTATAAAAAAAAATGTTCTGCAAACAAAAACTGCTTTCAGTCAAATGGTATGATAACCATAATGACAAGAATTACGTTTGTTAGCTACTCACAACATAGCAAATGAAACAAGACTAGTCAAGTGCTTAATACTGTTCAGTGGCATTACAAAGAAAAATGTGCCTTGAAATTCCACAAATATGTTTTTACTTTGCATCTTATTTGTAACAAAGAAAAAAAGACCACACTGAACTATCAAAAATGATCTATTTCAAAAACTGTATAAAAACTGTTCACTATAAAAAATGCTATGGGCAATCATATTTGCACAGCATACATTTGTTAGGGTATTACAGCATAAAAACTACCCATTCAAATGTAACTTGGACTAGTGGACAGAAACTTCTGAATTTACCACTGGTTTGGCACCTGTTTCCTTAATGGGCAGGGACACCCTGAGAACACTTGTTATGTAGAAGCCTATGTCAAGCTTGGCTAGGCTTAATATGGCTCTTAAACTGATAGCCCATTAACTACCTATGAACGGAAAATATTGCTGTAGAAAAAAAAATAGAAACAAGGCAAACAAAGCAGGAAAGCATGATCTAATGCATTCAAACTAGAAACTATAGCAATTGCAACAAAGCAGGAAGCACAACTGCAAACATTGCATACTGATAAGTCACTCCTTCTAATACATGACTGTGGCTACTTCAAATATGCAACACTGTAGATGTGACTACGAAATGCAAACCTTGTCCGCTTTGGTATTACCTAGACTAACTTGTGAATTTACCTGTATGAACTACAGAGTCAATTACCACATCAGTTAAAAGATATCACTAGGGCTTCTGAAGTTTGTGTAAGCCTTTGTCACAGTGGAGTTAAGATCTAAAAGGGGATCACCAAAATGTAACCAAAACATGAACTTGAAAAGTTAAACTTGAAACTAATGATGGCTCTTGTGGCAATTGGCTCTGTAGTCCATTTTAGGCCATCAGATAGCTGCAACAAAAAGTAACTGTAGGTAAGATCCTCTTTAACTTGTTAAATTATTTGATTGATAGTCAAGCAGGATTCCTAGGTATTCAAAACAAAATGCACATTCTCTGAAAACAGCAATATTCAAAAATTGTAGACTTTATATTTTTATGTACGGAGGGAATGTGTCAACTGTAAAGGAATTCAAGCATCACTCATAAGCAAAATGCACATAAGACTCTCATATTTAATTTGCCTACTACACTTCACTACACATACGAGAAAGAACAAAATACTGCCTTCCCCTAACGTACATCCTAATAAACATATTTTTTTTTCTCTCTCTCTCTTTTTTAACTTGTCTTTTTGCCCTCAACTTGTGCTCATCAGGCCTCCCCAATGACACACTGTCTTGGTTCCTGGACAGTAGGCAGTGAGCTTCAAAATCTGCAAAGGTAGAGGAGTCTTTTACAATAAAGTGCCATCATCCATACATGCATTAGAAGTGTTAGGTAGCTTTTGTGTTTGTGTAAGCTAACCCCACTCCCTGGTTGTGACACTCTTATTTTGTGTTATTGTGAGAGCTGCCTGTGCTCCCGCCACATCCATAGATTCACATTCCTTTACATAAAATGTCAGGAGCTACCATCACCAGCTTGCATATCTACACAGCGTGCCTCTCATGACAGGCTGCTGCTTCTGGTGCTATGTGCAACCTCAGTCACAGACCTCCAGAGTGGCAGAGATAGCCATCCAAGACCCCCCCCAGGAGAGGTGGCACCCATCCTCTCCTGCTTTCCCATCAATCACTTGAGCCACTACTCAAACCCATTAATTGTATGTAGTATTTGTAACTGTTTTCTTTCAATAATAATATGGAATTGTTTACCATAATCGCTATGCTCACTGTTTCCTTGCTAAAATGACTCACCTCAGTATGGAATGAAACTGTGCATGTATTCTGCAGCTTGTTTTCAAAAGAAAAGGCAAATTCTATATTTTGTTGGAAATGTGTCTACATCTGTGGAGTGTGCTGAACCAGAGTTACTGGAGTCCTTATCTTGTGCGGTATTTGGGACTGTTATTTGGACTTGGTAAATTCTAACTTATGGATAAAGCTAGTGATTTTGGTTCAACAGAACTGTTAGACACTGTTTTCATATTGAGACTTCAGTCAGCAAATGACAAACCAAACATATGGGTAAGGAACAATATAAATTGATCCATATTGCCTGCCACTGAGTTTTAAAACAACATTCACCAAAATAAGTGTCCCATCTAGTTTTAAAATTAATTGTATCTAAAATACTCCTAAAGTCTTCAGGTAACGTATTTCAACCATGTACCACTATTTGAGAAAAGTAATCGCCTGTAACATTATGATTATAAAAAGTCTCGCATAGCTTGTATTGACAATCTAAAGTTGTTTGCAGCCCCTGAAATCATTTATATACTATACTATAATCACATCTCCCTCTAACTTTCTATAAAACAAGTAAATTAGATGTAACCAGTTTAATCTATCACAATACTTCATATTTCCAAATCGTTAAACTCTTTTGGTGAATCTTTGCACTTGCTGTAATAAATATGAATCATCCTCCAAAGGTGCCACGTCAAGGCTTCATCTTTTCTGCTTAGCCTGACCAAAGTTTAAAAACAATTCTTTCATTATATTCTTTCCTCTCTCTAAATAATCTTATTTAACTACCAGTAATTTTACTGGTAGATAAAATGCTTTAGTGTGGTTCTCAAAAGTCAACTTTTGATAGACAAGAAGCCTACATCACAGAATATTTTTACTTGCTTTATTTCTGTATATTTTAATACATATGGTCTGTTGCAATTACCTGACCCAAAGGATATGCCTTTTGTCTTTCCTGTGTCTATATTCATTTTATCATGCATCTGCCTTGCACAGTCAATTAATTATTCTCTTTCTAAATGTGAACTAATTACTTTTCCAATATTTATATCACCACCATAAATTGCATAAAATATGGTCTTATCAACATTTATGAGATACATAGACACTAAATAGCTGAGGTCCAAGAACAGATCCTTGGGAAAGCCCTGAGTTGCACAATGCACTGAATTAATCTATTTTTCTCATTGTGTAAAATGCAATCTATTTAGCAGCCATTCTCTCATCCCTGTTATAAGTAGATTTAAAATACTCTTTCTGGTTAGGATTTCTATTAATAATTTATCATCTACTATGTCAAAAGCACTTAAGAAATCTATGTAAATTGCATCAACATATAGTCTATTTTTACTGCATTCTGTGTTCTGATATTCAGCCTAGTACTTTGTGCATATTACTGTCCTCCCCACTTTTCCTTGTTTTTGCCTCTGGTGTGGTACTCTGCATTTAAAAATTAAAATATAGTATCTTCATAGTTTATTTTAGTTTCTAAAAAAAAGGGTGTCTGAGATTTAAGAAATGCATAGTTTGCTCAAACAAGATTCCAAACTCTGACACACATAAGTGTGTTTACTGTTTAGGACCATCTCACTTGGACATCTCCTGCTCCATTTGTAAGGCTTTTGGCCAATGGGCCATCACTGAAAGGAGAATTAAACTTATTTTGAAGGGGCTTCATCAACCTTCAATGAGAGAAGAAAAACGTCTGTGTCAGGGAAGTCTGCTGCTGCTTCTACCTCTTTTCCTTCTTCGGCCAAAAAGGTATCTAACAAAAAAAAAAAGAAAGAAAGAAAGAAAGAAAGAAAGAAAGAAAGAAAGAAAAGAAAAAGACTCAGATAAGGACAAAGAAAAATCTAAAACTTCTAAGAAAATGTCCGTGGACCAGATACCCTTAATGGCTTCGACATCTAAAATATCCAGACCTTCAGAGCCAACACACTTTTTGGTTGCTATAATCATAGGATCCCATACACCTCGCAGATTCTCTCCAGATCCTGGTTCCCCAAGGCTTTGATCTCCAGTTTTGCTGGACAGATCACATTACCCTTTCAGGCCATCCTCCTCCTCCTTTTCTATTGGTTCAACTAAGTCTACCAGGAGTCTCATTAAAGCTGATGATGAGGAATATCTTCAGACCCAGATCCAGTTGGGAGTCCTACAGGCTCTGGCCTGTGTCAGAACTGAAAAAGTTACTTTTCCCCCTCATTCTTTAGTGGCTCGTTCTCTGATCTGACCTCTTGGGTTGAGCCCTCAAATCTGACTTTCTCCAGGGCAGGTCTGCATCAGAACCAAGAGTCCATATGACTCCAATGAGTTCTCTGACAAAGTCTGCTCTGACCTTGTCGTATTTGTTTAAATCTCAGATCTGAAACATTGGTGTTGACTTTGACAGGGTAGGTTCTAACCAGAAGTCTTCTGATCTGTTCTTCCCTCTAGGAGCCTTGGCACTTGAAAGTTTGTTCCATTGTCAGCTTTACAGCCCAGCTGAATGATGTCTAGGGTTAAGCCACCTTCAGGACCTGTGCCATGTTTACCATTTGAGTCTTTCAAGAGAATGCCCTCTCAAACTAGAGGGAGAGAAGACTACCTCCTTGGAATCAGATCCAACTCTCCCCATAGGATATCCCCATGGTCTGCAGCCTACTTTTCTTGTCCAGTCAAGACAGCCAGTTTCCAGAAGCCTTGAGTTAGTCCTCTTGGGAGAAACTGTATCAGCTCCTGAGTTCTCTCTTGAACTACCCACAGAAGAAGTACACAGGAAGCACAAGTGAAAAAGGATGCACTTGGATTCCCTTGAGGAATCCCCTACCATTGGCACTGACTTTGATGAGGGAGCAGGTTCTTCCAGATCCCACCTTGAGGATGTCTTATTTGAGAGATAGTCAAACTTCTCAGACAGAAAAAGGGTTGGTCTTCCCAAGTTCCTTCTCTGGAAGAGTCAGCTTTCCTTGTGGTTTTTGATGCTGGCCTATCTACTTCTTGGATACTCCCCTTCAGCTGATGAGATGAGAGACTTGATCTCTAAGTGATCATAGAAGGAGATGGACACAGCTCCTTATCTAATGCCTTGTGCTCCTTATCTCCAATGCCACAGAGGGTGCATCTAGAGCAGGTGACACAGACATTTCTATAAGAAGGCATGCCTGTATGCAGCTATGCAACGTTGGGAAACATTTCAAGATGTTCTTCATCAATGCATCCTAGGAGTAAAAGTAAATCAACCCTTTTTGGTCCCAAAGTTCATTTATTTATTTATTTATTTTATTTAATTAACGTTTGTTTACTGGGAAAATACAACAAGAAACAGAGCCCATTTTTAGTGGACACCCGGGGAGAAACACTCCAGAAGCATGTCTTTGGAATGTTAAACAGTTATCTCAAGAAGTGAGAAAGATGGCAAATCCCTATCTGCTGTAGGGATCAGATTCTTGACCCCTCAGAAGACATTCCTCAGAAACCAGAAAGGAGGCAAGAGAATTTGGTTTCATAAATCTCAGGGATTCGTATCTGATACGTCTGCAAAAACAGCCCCCCAAGACTGAGGGGAAAACTCTTATAATAGACATTGCCCAAGGGGCAGAGGTGGCCCACAAAATCAATGCTTCAGAGGTTCTTTCTCTAAGAAGCCATTCCATTAATACTGAGTACTTGCCCAATTGTCACACTCTGGAGGCAATTGGGTAGTACTTATCCCTGGACCCAACAACCTGGATGTCCATTACTCAAAACAAATGGGTGCAAAGAATCATTACCAGAGGATGCTTCATTCCCTTCTATACCCTTTTTCTACCCCCAAAAAAGATTTCCTGATGTTCCACTCTCACAAAGGGAAGAAGCTGCTTCAGAAATAAGGAAGCTTTTAAGAAATTAAGTCAGCCAAGAGTTCCCTCCAGACCAAAGAGGATCCAGAATTTACTCAAGTTTCTTTTTAGTGCCAAAGAAAAAATGGGGACCTAAGGTCAATTTTGGATCTAAGCAGCTTAAAAAAGTTTGTGAAGCAAATAAAATTCTGGATGGTCATGATTCAGTCCATTTATCCTCTACTGAGGAAAAGTGACTGGATGTGCTTGATAGATTTTCAGGATGCACACTATCACATAAAAATGGACAGGCCCTCTAGGAAGTACCTTCTCTTCTGTCTGGGAGCCAGACATTTCCAATTCAGAACTCTGCACTTTGGACTTACGACAGCCCCCTGGGTGTTTACCAAGTGCATGGCAGTAGTCACAGCTTATCTATGACTGCAGTGCTTCTGTATATTCTCATATTTGGATGACTGGCTCATAATTGCCCCTACCAGAAATCTACTCATTCAAGCCAGAGACTTCTTACTCTAACTGTGTGCTGAGCTGGGGATTTCAGTGACTCTAACAAAATCCAAGCCACAATCAGTTCAGTCACTAGAGTTTATTGGAAGACTTCTGGACAAAAAAATTCAGATAGCAAGGCTGTCAGCAACAAGAGTTACATTGCTCTGCCAACAAGCCCAGGATGTCTTATCTTAACAGTATCCACCAAAAAAACTAAATTTTCACCTTCTGGACTCTATAGCAGCTTGTATCACACTATTTACCCTAACCATATTCTATATGTGGATACCTCAATGGACTCTGGTGGTTCAATGGTCAATTAGAAAACAGCCTGTGTCCTTTCAAGTGTCACTAATGAAGATTTGCAAAGCACACCTACAGTGGTGGCTGGATTCTCCATGTGTTTTACAAGGACATCCTTTTTCATTCTTCCCACCCCCCAAGCCACAGTGACCACGGACACTTCTGAACTGGGGTGGGGAGGACACTATCTAGAAAAGACAGTCCAAGGCACATGGTCTCAAACAGAGGTCAGTCTACACATCAGTGTTTTGGAGATGAGAGCAATTCCCATAGCACTGAAGGCTTTTCAGGAGTCTCTCCCCATGGGTGTGATTTATGTCCAGATAGATGACATGGCAGTTATTTGGTACATCTTCAAACAGGGAAGAACCAGATCTTATCCATTGCGGTGAGAGGCCATGACAGTGTGGCAATGGGTGATATCTTCTCACCACTTCTAATAGCAAGTCACATCCTAGGGAAATCCAGCATCCTTGCAGAGAGGTTGAGCAGGTTGATTCTACTTCCTCATGAGTGGTCTCTCAACCCTTTAGCAATGGAATGGATTTTCAGCCATTAGGGCTGACCTTGCTGTGATCTCTTTACTCTCCCCATAACACCAGATGCAGCAAGTTATTTGTTTTAGTTCCCTCAGAGGGCCAGTTACCCTGAGGCACTCTACTGCATTCTTGACCCCCAGGACTACTTTATACCTTTCCTCCAACAACACTGATTCCAAAGTTTCTACAGGAAGCATGTGCAATGAAGGTCATAGTCATCCTCATAGACTTTTATTGGACTTAACAAGTTTGTTTTCCCATCCTCTGGCCTCATCTAATCCACTCTCCCTGGGTGCCTGACTCAGACCCAGATCTACATTCTCACCCATCAAGTCATCTCACCCAAACATTCAGTCCCTCAAGTTGACTGCAAAGTTTCTCCAATTCCAGTGATGGTTAAACAGTTCAGGTTTTCATCTTCAGTTGGTCACATCTTGTTCTTTTCCTAAAAACCTCCTGCTAGGAAAATTTACAAAAGTGACTGGAAAAGGTTTTCTATTTTGGCAGTTGAAAATAATATTGCTCCCTTCTCAGCTCCTGTTCAAGCAGTTTTGGACATTCTCGCCCATCTTTTTCAATGTGGAGCCAGCGACTCCACCAACAAAGTACAGAAGCCACTATATCCTCCTTCCACGTGGGTGAAAATCACATGCCCATAACATCTTTTAGATTATCCAAGGCTTTTCTTAGAGGAATTTTTCTTTTTATGCTTAGAGATCCAGTTCCTCCCCGGGGCATTACTATTTTGCTACAAGCTTTGACTGGTCCTACTTCCAATCTGCTGTTAGGGTTGACCTAAAGTTTTTATCATGGAAGACCTTGTTTTTGGTTGCTATCA
The DNA here is from genome assembly GCF_019279795.1 of Protopterus annectens. NCBI lineage: Eukaryota > Metazoa > Chordata > Ceratodontiformes > Protopteridae > Protopterus > Protopterus annectens. The sequence goes on along the minus strand of NC_056728.1, from coordinate 120,936,604 downwards.
CCTCTGCCAGGAAATTTTCTGAGCTTCATGCCTTGTCCTCAAAAACTTCCTTACCTAATATTTCACAAAGACAAAGTGTACCTGACGTCCAACCCCTGCTTTCTCTCTAAGTTGGCTTCTGAATCATCTGTCAACCAGTCTATAAATCTTAGTGTTCTTTCCAAAATTTTCAAACAAAGGTGAATATACATTACATTTGCTAGATTTTCATCATCAGTAACATTTTTACTTACACAGGACAAAACCTTTCAGAAAATCTGACCAATTATTTGTATCCTTTTCTGCTGCTAAGTTGGGAAAAGGAGTATCCAAAGTCACTCTTTCAAGTTGGATGTCTTGGTGCATATCTTAGGTCTATCAAGAAAGAAGTCTGTCACTCCCTACAATTCCAAAATCTCATTCCACTAGATCTGTTGCTTCATCTACAGCCTTCTTTTCTAGTGTACCAATTAATGACATTTGTGCTGCAGGTACCTGGTCGAAGGTTCATACTTTCATTTCATCCATTACAAGTGGCCAAATTCAGATTCTAGATCAGATCTGAACACCATACATTGAGGAAGGACAGAAACAGACAACACAGATGTGTTGTTATGGTGAGTACATAGCATCCTTATTCCATTCTCTTACCTATACAGCAAGCCAATAGGTTGATAATTCTTTGCATTACAGTATTCACCTTTATTCTTACAGAGGCCTAATTATTTCAGTTTTCCAGTCCTGTAGTATATTTCCTATCTCAAAACTCTTCTTAAAAAAGCAATTAAGCAAAACCCTACTTCCCATATCAACCTCTATGGCTTCAAACAACTTATCAATAGTCCCACTAGAATCAATAAAACAAACAATAAGGTTACCAACCTAGACTGGATTCTCACAAATACCCCCTTGCAAACCTACCAAACAGGTATCCTTCCAGATGACCTGAGTGACCACGCACTAACCTATATCATTAGAAGCAAAACCAACCTAACCTTACCCACCACTTTCAGAACTCTACACTCAAAAAAGCAATTTAACCCTGATCAGTTTCAAGCTGAACTTTTACAATGTCATTGGGCCCCACTAAAATATCTCCCACTCAACAAAGCAGTTGAACACTTCAATTCTACATTCCTAGCTATACTCAATCAACACGCCCCAAGTCGCACCATTAGAACCAAAACTAAAACTGCTCCCTGGCTAACCACAAATACTAAGCATAAAATAGCCCTTAGAAATAAATCTTGGCATAAATGGCGTACCACCAAAAGTCTAACTGACCACCAAAGCTTTAGAGAACTTAGAAACAGTACCAAAAAAGCCATTCTATCAGACAAAAAGAACTACTACTTTCAATTCCAAAAAACTACCAAAAATGAACCAAAAACATTCTGGTCATGTATTAATAATCTGCTGACCCCAGGCAAAATAATTACACCCAACCCCCAGGATTCTGACCCTGATAATCCCACACTAACAGCCAATAACTTTAATTCCTTCTTCACCAATTCTATACAAACTCTAGCCAACCAACTATCTCCAGATACTTCTCAACTACCTCCAAATACCTTAATAAAAACTATCCCTCCCCTTCACCTACAACCTGTATCTACCTCCTACATACAATCTCTTCTCCATAAACTAAAACCTACCACCCCTTCCGCAGACAAGCTTCCTGCTGAATTCCTGCAACTAGCAGCAAAAGCCATTGCTTACCCTGTCTCTATCCTAATAAACAGATCAATAACAGAAGGTATTTTTCCAACAATCGGAAGATATCACATATTATACCCCTACATAAAGGAGGCAAATCTTATGATTTCTCCAACTATCGTCCCATAGCACTTCTATCCCCCTTAGCTAAAATCATGGAAAAATGTATACATAAACAACTACTCAACCATCTCCTCCATAACAACCATTCTAGCTGACACTCAACATGGTTTCAGACCTGCTCACAGTACCACCACAGCTTTACTCTCCTTTACCAATACCATAAACTTCAACCGCAACAATAACAAACTTACATCTTCTCTTTTCATAGACCTATCAAAAGCCTTTGATATGGTTAATCATACACTTCTTCTGCACACACTAAAATCTCTGGCCCTGGATCCCTCTTCCTTAACCTGGTTTTCATCCTATCTTGAAAACCGTCAGCAAGCCGTACTTTGGAAAAACTCACTATCTGCTCTAATCCCTATTTCTTTAGGAGTACCTCAAGGGTCTATTCTAGGCCCACTTCTATTTTCCATCTTTATTAACGACCTCCAATCATCTATCCCTAACACTACCTGCATACAATATGCAGATGATTCCACTATTATTTGCACTGGTTCTTCTCAACCCGAACTCCAGATTCAAACTCAATCAGCCTTTTCAACTGTAGAACAGTGGTTCTCCAATCGCTGTCTACTCCTTAACCCTAAGAAAACTAAATTATTACTCTTTTCACCTACCCGTAAATTGACTTTGTTAAACTTCTGTATTACAGCAACTGACAACACCATAATTTCTCCTGACTCCACAACTAAACTTCTTGGTGTTATTATCGATAATAATCTTAACTATGATTGTCAAATCAACAGCACAATAAAAGCAGTTAATAAAAGAATTGGATCCCTGTACAGGATAAAGCTCTTCCTCACACCTGAAGCTAGGACAACCTTAGCCCAAACACACCTTATCTCTACTCTTCTGTATGCTTCCCCTATTTACACTAATCTATCTAAAAGTAACCTTAAGAAACTTACTACATCTTACCATAATATTGCCAGATTTGCCACCTCATCCCAATTTAGAGCCCACCACTGTCTAAACCTAAAACAACTACACTGGCTGGAACTCCCTAACAAGCTCATTTTTCAACAACTTTTAATAGCACACAAGATTCGATACCAACCTTCTAAAACACCAGCTCTTTGTAACCTCTTGACTCCCTATATTAACCTGAAACTACGTTCCTCTGATAAAGTACTTGTTAATATTACCAAAATTATTAATTCTGCAGGCAACTGCCTTTTTTCTAACTCAGTAGGTATAATATGGAATAATCTTCCATCTGACATTTCCTCTTTGCCCACTCTTCCACTCTTTAAGAAACAACTTCTAATACATCTTAATAACTTCTGGCTTTGCTCTTGTACCAACCCAGACTAACCTGTTTGCACCTTACTCTATCATAAACCTTTCTTAACCACTTGGATTTCCTCATCTACCTCAACTCTTCAACTGACAAATTATCCCTTTTCTGTGAAAATATTACTCTATTCACTATAATATTTCCTACCTTCTTTTTTTGTATTGCTAGTAGTTAACCTCTAACTTAATCACTTTCTGATTTAGCATTATTTTAGTTAGTTAAGATCTATAATATATGTAATAACATTGTATATTTCCCGTTGCATAACACATTTGTACTATGTCTTTTTTGTATTTCTAAAATTGATTTTACCGCTGGAGCTTTTCTCCCCGGGCCTCCACTGAAAATGGACATAAATCCAGCTGGACTAGCCCGGTCAACAAATGTAAAATAAAATAAAATAAATAAAATAAAATTAAAATGTTCTAGTAGGGAAAACCTTAGGGTCTTAATGTCTGAATTGCTTATATTGTCCATACCATTTGCTTTGCAGATAATTAAACCATTGATCAGAGGAGTCTGCCCTTTCACAATTTAACTCCCAGCTATTTATGTTTCTGCTTATTATCAAGCTGTTATTGTCTGTTTTATTGTCATGACAAAAATATGCATTTTTTTCATCTTTGGTGTAACATTTTTTATTGCAGCTTTGCAAATATAATGCATGAGGTATACTACTTTTGCTATCTGTAATATACTTAGAAAAGAACCTTTTATTATCTTTAAAATGAATAACTGGAAATAACAATAAATGCAAATAGATTTTTTTTCAGTTATCTGTCTGTCCACATGAAACATTTTATTTTTGGTTTCCTGTGCAATCCTTTCATTGATACATAAACAGTTCTTATTAAAGTTAAAGAATTTTCATTTGTTTATTTGCAAAAGCTTGTAGCTGATGCCTTATTTTTAGAGAATATCCTTACAGTACTTCCCTTAAGAGGATTAGATTGATTGGCTATCATTTACAATAAGGCAGGTCATGCCTACTCATCCTGGTGAACATTTTTGAGATCACCAGAGCAATGGATGAAGGCAAAATGGTTTACACTGCATACCTTAACCTGGCCAAAGCATTTGAGACACTACCCCACTCAGGCATTGTTGACAAACTCAAGAGTTTAGGTACAAACTCATATGTCACGTGGTGGCTAGCCAGCTGCCTCACAGACAAGACCCAGGAAGTTAGAACTGCTGGGGAGTCCACCTCTAGAAAAAGAGCAGTCACAAGTAGAGTACCACAGGGATCAGTCCTTGGACAATTACTTTTTGGCATTTACTTCCCTGAAGTAAAGGCCAATGTCAGTGGTTTTTGGCTGACTATATTTGTGGATGACTGTAAATTAGAAGCTGTCATTGAATCTCACACTGACACAAATGTTCTCCGGGAACAGCTATCATGGACAAACAACTGTTGTTAGAGCCACGGACTAAAATTAAATGCCAAGAAATGCACAATAGTATCCTTTGGGAAGTTACCTCTCAACTGTACAGATTTTCGCAGAATGTCCAGATTTTTGCCTCATATTTTTGGTGTGTTCCTCCTAAAATCTGTACCTTTCTGGCAAATAACTGAGGACTGAAGTCATTAAATAATGACAAACATTTGAATTTAAGACTCCACATCCTTCAGAATATTCATGCTAATGCAAAACCTATTATTCTATCAACTTTCTAAGTTTGTAAGAACAATATTTAAAATCTGTCCCTATTTTCCCCCCATCATTTTAGGTTTTGTCCAGATTTTTTGCTCTAAAAGGTTGAAAGGATCCACCCCTGGTAACTATCATAGTGACAACACACCCCTTGGAGTTGACCCAGTAGTCAGGGACTTTGAGACACACATAGACAATAATCTAGCCTTTGACCATTGTGTGTCTAGTGAGAAAATCATTCTATGTTGCGCAAGTTATAAACAAATATATGGCATCTAATTTCAAGGAAGTCATTGTTCCACTGTATTTGCCATTCATCAGACCTATCATTGAGTACAGTGCTGCCTTTGATATGTATCTAACCAGGCAAATCCAACAATTGGAACGTCCACAGAGGTTCCTTACTAAAAGAATTCAGGATGTAAGTAAAATGTCCTATGCAGACTGCCTGAAGACCCTATCCTTGTATTCTGTCTCCTACAGACTTTTGAGGGGAGATCTATGTCTGGCATATAGGGCATTGTCAGACCCCACTCTGATGGACCTCCTGCATATCTACAAAACAAAAACCACAAGAACTGCCCATTCTAAAAACTTAAACCTTTCCTGTGATATAAATAGGACCTGCTGGCCTAATGAGGGATGAGTACAGTGGGACAATGACCTCCTTTTTTCTGGATGAAAAGAGATGTGCCACATAGAAGGATTTCCTGACTGTTGTGACAATGTGGTTATTGAAGGTGAGACCACTGTCCACCTGTGTCCCTAAGTCTCTTATCACACTTTCGGTGTTTAGTGTACTGCCACCTATGTGATAATTCACGGGTACATGTTTTTTCCCAAAGGTGATAACTATGCATTTCTTGGCATTGAGCTTAAGTCCATGGTTCTGGCACCAAGCATCTGTTTCTTTAAGGCCCTTTTGTAGAGTATCCACATCATTTGGAGATTCAATAATGGCTCCCAGTTTGCAGTCATCTGTGAACTTTGTTAGCCAGAGTCCCTTAGTGTTGGCCTATACTTCAGAGAAGTAGATGCCAAACAAGAGAGAACCCAGGACTGAACCCTGTGGTACTCCACTTGTCACATGTCTGAAGCTGGATTTGGAGTCAGCTACTTTTACAGTGTGGGTTCTGTCAGTAAACCATTTGGCAACCCATCGAGTGATGTAGGGATTAATGCCCAGCTTAGTAAGTTTATCTATGATTCCAGAGTGGAGGATGGTGTCAAAGACCTTGGCGAGGTCCAGATAGGCTGTGTGAACTGCCTTACCCTCGTCCACGGCTCTGGAGACTGAGTCGAAGAAGTCAATAAGGTTCAGGAGACAAGATCAGCCCTTCATGAACCCAAACTGGGTGGGGTCCAGTGTTTTAAGGTTGCCAATGTCTTTGTTTATAAGTTCCATGATAATACGTTCCATGGCCTTGCAGATCAGGCTCGTCAGACTGATGGGGCGCTAGTTCTGGGATGCAAGGTGGCTCCCCCTTGTGGAGTGGGATAACTGTAGCTGTGTGCCACTCAGTTGGCACGAAGCTTGAGGTTAACACATTTTTAAAGCATTGCAGGTGCTGAACCCTGGACCATGCACACCATAGTCATGGGACTTACCACTAAGCCAGGTTCGATATTACAAGTTCGATGTTTAGGTGTTTGATCACCTAAACATTCAATCTTGTAATATAGACCTATGATGAAGTGTAAGATCTACTGCCATGAAGAGGTCCCACTGACATAGAACAACACCTGTAGCAGTTAGGAATACCTTATATACTGCAGAAACATATAGCATTTTTATCAGAAACTGTGTATCACTGTAAAACACTCTCATATTAGTGCTTGCTTTATTTTCAGTTGTAAGAATGTACCCTTCAAAGAAGCAACAAAATCTGTTACTCAATATTTATATCATGTGTTCAAAGTTCTGTAAATGAACAGAGATAATTACATTGTCCAGCTTATTTGCTATCATATTTTCAAGGGACTGGGCAAAGAGATTTGGCAACATGAATGTCATAAGGCTGTTTGAACCACTGATGTAAAAGAAAAAAATGGTACATGATACCATATTTGCTATCAGTCACAAAATCTTTTGATGATTGTAAGAGCTTACAACATAATATTTCAGGTGGGCTGCATGTTAGCACAGATTTGACTAAAGAGAAAAGCTGGACAAGATAAATTATTGAGATATCCATTATAAATGTTTTTACTAGCAATCTGATGTCGACATCAAGTGGTAGATGATGTACAGAGAGAGGAATGAAAATGGGGGAAAGGGTCACTAAAATTCATGGACAGTTCAAGAAGGATATAAAGTAAGATAGATAACCAAACACAAAAGCTTCGTACAGATTTAGAAAGCACTTTATAATGCAGTACGTACTAATGAAAGTGGCATAGAGGGTGTGGCACTCTAAACTGCGTTTGTCATATGCTAGTTGACCGCAGAGCTGGGATGCTGCTTTTGTCCATCACCGGTGATGTGCAGTATGTAGTGAAATTGCTTAGGTCAGCCTTTAGAAGCTTCTTAATTAGAGGACAGTACTTAAAAGGTGCAATAATAAAAATTAGAAGGAAGACAGAGTACTGTTGTTCTACTACTAAATCATTTTAGTTTCTTTTGCTAAATTTTGAAGTGTGTCCCTTTTCCATGTACATCAAAAGTTCTCAACCATAGTTCTGCATTTATTACAAAGTTTGTTAGTCATTGTTGTAATTGGTGCACAGCAGCTTTTGTTATCTAGGTCAGAAAGCAGAATTAATGTCCGGAAGCATGTAGGCACTGTGCCAGGTCAGTCTTAACCTTGGATGAGTTGCCTCATAAATGTAATTACTTACAGAGGATTTAAACTGAAAATAACCTGGCATGCAGCTGTCAAAGCAGAAAAGGAGATTAGCAGGAGGTGGAGCCATCAGAGCATATGACATAGTAGCGGTACTTTTTCAGATAACGGCCTGTACAGTGAACATCTTGTACAGTATATAAATGAGGACAGAAGTGACAGAACTCTGTTCATTTAATGAAAACTTATCAGACACTTTGAAATGATTATTTACAGTAAATGATTAATGGATTCCTAGGCCCTCCAGGGTGCTGTATAGTTTCTCACACCTTTAAAAAGTAGAATACAGTTAAGCATTTTAGTTTCAGAGTGAGTAGTCTTACAAATCCTTTTACATTTATGTCAGTCTTCTGTCTTCATTCCTCTCTTTCTTTTTTTATTATGTGGGTATTCAGTATCGTAACTTAATTCATTCCTGCCCACTGGAATGTCATCTTTTTTCAGCTGCTTAGATCATTGAATAGAATGACGTGCAGCATTTTTCCTACAGCATGACAGCAAAGGAGAGGATGATGAGAAACATTAATACTCTACAAACCTAGTTTATGACTGAAATATCCAGTGGGATACATATAAGCAGAGATTCGCAATGCCTTCTGTGCAATAGTTATCACATGGTTTCATCTAGGTGACTAGTAAATGGACTGATGCTGAGACTGGAGGGATGCATTCTCTCATTTATCAAACAGAAATATGCCGGTTCATATCCTAGTTGTCAGACATAAAGACCCCATGTAGTTGTCAGTAATTTGCAAGAATGCTAATGCAACCCATAATGGCCAGTTCTGTGATGAATCATATGTTCTGAATGTCACGTTTTTTGCTACAGAAGCTGGTTTACTGTACTGTACTTTAGCATATTCTCCTGTCATACTCTAGTATAATACAATGTACTCTAGTAAGTATAGTACTGTATTATGTATAGCTACAGTATATACTATAGCATATAGTATAGTACATATGTAATTCCTGTACATCTTGGGGGAATTGGGAAGGGGAAGCATGATATTGAGAAACTGTATAGTTAAGGTCAAGTGGAACATGAGAGTGAGGAAAACGTTTATAAGAGTCAGTGCAAACTATACAGTGACATTTGTACTGAGGATTCCTGAAGTTAGCAGTATTCTCAGGTCTCCCATTTAAAGTGAATGGAACTAGAATGTGAAAAAATACAAAAGGATGATTTATCCTCATGAGCTGTGTCCTCACACTGCATTATGGGATAGATTTAGCTTTCAAGTAAACAAATTTTCATCAGAATGTCTGCCCCCATGAGGACATTCAAGGTTACAAAAAATAATGAATTAATAATGATAGCATATTCTGTTGTAAGCAGTTTTGGATCAAGTAGTTGTTTGTGGAAAGACAATGCGCAGTGGTGCAGCGGTTAGTGTTGTCGCCTCACAGGAAGAAGTTCTCCCATTCGATTCTCAGCTGGAGCGCCTTCTGTGTGGAGTCTGCATGTTCTTCCTGTGGCTGAGTGACATTAAAGACATGCAGTCAGGTGTGTGCGTGAATCTTTGTGCCTTCCTTAAAGTTTGGGTGTTGGGCTAGCAACTCGGCACCGTAAAAAAAAAAAAATCCACTGCCAATCATTAGTGGACTGGAGTTCCGCTGTGGCGACCCCTAACTGGGAAAATCCGAAAGACATTGCAGTTTGTGGAAAGATAAAAAATACATGTTTTTTCAGTTTGTGCCCATCATGGTTCTTTAAGAAGGACAGAAGAAAGAATAGAAGGGAAAGAGAAGGCGTAAGGGATAGCTTGACTTTCATGTCTGACGTAAGAATTTTTTTATAGATTTAGAAGTGAAAAAAGTTTGTTGAAATGTGAAAGTTGCAAACTGAAGCAAATATTTAGGGGCTTATTCTTTGGCAGTAGTTAGAGAAATATGCAAGCCATAAACTGAAAAACATTTTTTAGAGGGTTGATCTTTGCCAGTATTTAGAGAAACGTTCAAATTGTAAACTGAAAGAAAAAAATAAGGGGCTTGTTCTTTGCCAGTAAAGTGCCAATGCTTAATATATTCATGCTGCTATTTATATCAGGGATACCTGCCAGTATATTGTCTAACAATATGCATCAGATTATGAACACTAAGAGTTTCTGTACAATCATAGGTGTGAATCGTTAGCTGAGGATAGTACACCGCTTTCTCAAAGCCAAGAGAAATATGGATTTGCTTCCTTTTTCTATGCGTGAGATTCTCAGCCATAGTCTCCATAGTGTACCACTAAAAGTATGGACACTGGCTCACATGCATAGCTGACAGATTCTTAATTAGGAAACAAGCTGCACATCTGTCAGCTGGCACTCAAAGTGCATGAAAAGAAAATGAACAGCACAAACCACCACTCTGTGCTGCCCATTTCCACACTATAGTAAGCACTGTCCTCAAAAGATGGCAGTAAGGAGTTGTGCTCCCACAAATGATTAATATTGTGGGTTTTCATGGAGGAGTATTATTTCATACAGCAGCTGCACAGCATAAACATCTATGCATCCTGTAGAAACAGAGTACTGTAAGAACTGAGAGATAAGTACACTGTGTGCATATGGAGCACAACCCTTCTGTTTGTGTGCCCTGCAAGGCTATAGTACAGCAAGTGCTTTGTGTGGAACAGGGTGCACAGCACTCTTGCCTGTGTGAACTGTAACAGTACTGTACTAATAATGCTTAGAGATAAGTGCAGTGTGTGGGATAGGGTGCACAGCACTTCTGTCTGTGTGCCCTGCAAGGATTTAGTATTGTAAGTTTTCAGACATGAGTACACTGTGTGGGATAGTGTTTACAGCACTCATGTCTGTGTATCCTGCAAGGATATAGTACTGTAAGTGCTCTGTGTCGAACAGGGTGCTCAGGACACCTGTCTGTGTGCTTTGTAACAACAAAGTAATATAAATGCTTAGAGATGAGTGCGGTATGTGGGATAGGATACAAAGTACTTCTGTCTGTGTGCTGTGCAAGGACACAGTGCTGTAAATGCTTAGAGCTGAGTACCCTATGTGGTATAGGGTGCAGAGCATTTCTGTCTTTGTGCTCTGCAAGGATACAGTACTATAAATCTATAGATATGAGTACATTATGTGGGATAGGGTGCACAGCAGTCCTGTCCATGTGCCCTGTAAAGATGCACTGTGGTAAGAGCTCAGAGACAAGTACACTATGTGGGATAGGGTACACAACACTCCTCTCTGTGTGAGCTGTAAGGATGTAGTATTGTAACTGCTCAGAGATGAGTTCACTATATTGAATAGTGTGTGCAGCAGTCCTATTTATGTGCCCTCTAAAAATATTGTACTGTATAGTATTATGTGGCATAGGGTGCACAGCACTCCTGACTGCATGCTCTGCAAGGCTATAGTAATGTAAATACTCAGAGATGAGTATGCTATACAGGATTGGGTGCACTGCATTCCTGTCTGTGTGCCCCTGTAAAGATATTATATTGTATAGTAATGTGTGGCATAGGTTGCGCAACTCTCCTGCTTGCATGCTCTGCAAAGCTATAGTAATGTAAATACTCAGAGATGATTACAGTGTGTGGGTTTGAGTGCACTGCACTTATGTCTGTGTGCTCTGGAAGAATATAGTGATGTAACTGGTTAGAGTTGAGCACACTATATAGGATAGGATGGGGTACATAACACATCTATCTATGTGCCAGCAAGGATATCGTGCTGTAAGTGCTCAGTAAGGAAGTACACATTATGCAAAAGGTGCATAGGATTGCAGCCTATACATTGTTCAAGGATATAGTTCTGTAACCATTTGGAGGATGTTGGTGGTAGGACACACCTGATAGCTATCTGTGTGCCCCTCATTGTAAGATAATATCTGGCACTTTCTTTGGGTGGTTATACAGATATACTCCAGGCATATATAAGGTATGCATGCTATTCCAAGATGGTACTTGTAACCTTGCATAACCTTACATTTGTGAGAAGGCCCATACTGTGCAGAAAACACAGGATGGCTGCATGCAGTGTGAACCACTGCTGGTACAACAGTATGCAGGTTTGAGCTAAACTGTGAATACCTTAGTGAAGAGCATTCTGCTCATTACAAAGTTTTGCATTTTGTGTTTATCTGCATCTTGCTTAGGCTTCATATTCTGTGACTGTTGTCACAGAATACATAGTCTTGCCATATTACATGCTTTTATTGAACAGTACTATGTTACCATAGCTCACTTAGTGCAGGTAGAGCAGATGTGCTGCTACTGTGTACAACAGCAACGGCTAGTGTACATGGACAACATGACAGAAAATTGGCCATTATAATTTATTTGCTTTGCGTGTGTGTGTGTGTGTGTGTGTGTGTGTATGTATGTGTGTGTGGTGTGGTAGTTTTGAAACAGCGAAAGTGCATAATCGCGAATTTGAATATCTCTATTTGTGATGTAGGTTTGTGGATGTGTGTTGTTTTGTTTTTTGGTGTGTGTGTTGTGGTGTATGTGTGGTCCGGTGTTTGCTGTGTTTTCGGTGTTTTAAATTTTGCGGTTTTGGGCTTCGCGATTTTGGGCTTTCGGTGTTCTGTGGATTCGATTTCTTGGTCTCAAAAAACTAAAATTTGAGATTTCAGTCTTTAGAGATTATGAAGTGAATCCATATATATATATATATATATATATATATATATATATATATATATGTATATATATATATATATATATATATATATATATATATATATATATAGTTGTAGTTGACAAGAGCGAATGCTGTCACATGAGCTAATGCTTTTTACTACTATTAGAAAAAGCAGATGCTGATGTGAGTGAATGTTTCATTAAATGGAGTTTCTGACAGCAGTTTTGCATTAGGTCGCATTGCAGTCAGATAAGAGAATTTGCCATTACCTTCCTGTTGTGTGATCTCAGAGCTGCCTCACCTGCAAAAAAATAGCTTTTTTTATGTTTGATCATTTTACAGTTCAATGTAAGGTGAGAATTTACCCTGTGTTCACAGTTTGCTGATAAACTCGTGTGTGTGTGTTATGTGTGTGTGTGTGTGTGTGTGTGTGTGTGTGTGTGTGTGTGTGTGTGTGTGTGTGTGTGTGTGTGTGTGTGTTTCATAAGTTCATATGCATTTTATATTGACAGTAATCAAAATACACTATTGCCAAATGGCAAATTATTAACCACATTTCTCCGAATGCATATTACATCAGATGTGCATTAAAAAAGAAAAAAAAATGTCACTTTGGTGGCATAGAGAGATAAAGCTCTGATTATGGTCCAGGTGACCCAAGTTCAATTAGTGGCTTGGACGTCTGATGGAGCAACAGGTGTAGACGAGTTTTATCATCCCTAGTGGGTGGATGGTTCCATGGGTGTCTCCTGTGACAATCTCTGGTGGAGGCTTAGGATGTCACACTTGGAGGCCAAAGGGGATAGGATGGAGGCTGCTGCAGAGGTGTGGCAATACACTGCATGTCCTTATTGCATACCTGCCCCTTTGCCGCACTGTAGCTGAAGTAGTTGGTCAAGCGGCTGAGATAAGATCCTATATTACTAATGGAGGAATCAGAAAGCTGTGTAGGAGATATCTCAGATATCTTCTATAAGACAAATGCATTTAAAGTTCAAGGAAGAAGAGTAGCCACAATTGTTACAACTCATACTGTCAACGGAAGATAGTAACTGTGACTGTGGGAATTGTGTTAGTCTAGAAATGCAGAGAAAGCGTCATCTAGTGATGTCTCCAAGTAAAGCTGTTGTAGTGTGTCTCCAAGTGAAATTGTAGTGCAGAAAGATCTGTCCCAAAATAAAGATCAGATGTCCAGACTGAATGGTTCTATTTATTATTCTAGCTCTGAATACCGAGTGAAGAAACCAGATAGATATATGGACAGTTTGAAAGCTAATCATGATATCAGAAAGAAAATTAAAATGCATTTACTGAAATGCTTACTGATGTTAAAAAAATGACCTTGTTTGATATAAATAACCCATGACAAAAATACTGTACAACTAAGGTTAATTTAAAATGATCCATGTAATAAAACAGAATGCACAAAATGTAAACATGTTTTACGCTAGAAAAATGGGACATGCAGTCAATGGGGTGTATAGCTTTAAATATGCTAATTACTATTGCTGCATGTCATGTGGTTCCCACTCCTCGGACACATTCTGAATATAACACCTGATGGTGGATACAAGCATTTCTGCAGCTTGTGTGTATTTTACAGTTCATAGGTTCATAGGTTCATAGGTTTATACTAGGCTATCTGCCCCAAGGCATTTATAAGCCTTGCCCGAATTTTTGTGGCTTACGCCACCCCTTATATGAAAAAATACTGTACCCATTAGTTTGTTGTGCCTCTGTCCAGCAGTGACACAGAGATGATTCCATTTTGTAAACTCTTTTACATTACAGGGTCAAGTCATGTAATTGTCTAGATATACAAATGCAGGGACAGTTTTATGGAAGAGGGGTTTCTTTCAATCTGGTTAAGTACCACAGATGACTTCATGTATTCTGATAAAGGAAATGTCCCTAGTTGAGCACATCTCACATTGCTGACAGGGATGATGGTCAGTGCATATCCTAGGCAGGAGGCTGGTAATTCTCAGCTGTTATGCCTGTTTCTATAGTGCCAAGGGACAGAGGTCAGAGGTGATGGAAAGCAGGAACTGACATAGGGAAGGGAGAGTACTCTAGCTACCCAAGCCAGTGATGGTAGCTCCTTGTGAGCACATGCATGAACATAGTGAGAACATCCCTATGGTGATACAGATATGCAAAACATAAACATTTCCAAAGACAGCCTGAATGATGACTCCATGTACAAGCTTCCACCTTGGCAGGTCTGAGAATGATCCTCCCCTAAGGGAATGAATAGGACCATCTACCAGTGGGGTAGGCTCAGTGGTGGTCAGGCAGAGGGGAGAAAAAAATAAGATTGTAACATTCCTGCTTGAAACCTCCTTAATTTGTGAGTTTTCAGTTTCACTGTCCTTGGTTGTTGCCATCACTTGTGTAATAACGGCTGTTGCTGACTGGTTAGTATCATTAAGGAGTGAATGCCTGGTCCATGACTTTTGCAGAAAAAAAATGGAGTGAAGCATAGAGAATTAAAATCAAGGAGTTATCATTTTATTTGCACAATGAAAGGCCATGTAACTGTACTCTGCATTTAAAAAAGACAAAAGACCCAAACAATCCTCACCAAGGACACAGATTCCATGTAACCAGGTTGTAATATCATTTTGATGAACCAAGACAGACCATGAAAATTAGGTACATTGAGTATATCTGTCATGACACCCCAGTGGTAGTGGTAAGCACTAGGTAACCTGTCTACCACATAAGGAGTGGTTCTAGCCCAGAAATTGTAGTTATTGGCCATTTGAGCAATCGCTTCCATTTCTCTCAACTTTCTGATTTGAAAGCCTGCATTTGCACTTGTTTCTGTCCTGTAACTCATCTAGTACAGATACAGATTCTTAGTTTTAGCACTTAAACTTGCTTATTCATGCTCAGCACTTGTTCAGAACTTGTAAGCACTAAATAAGCTACTAATTACTATAGCACTCAACCTTCCTCATTACCTAGAGGAAAACAGTTTTTATGCTTACATTTCTCACTTGCTTAGAGAAAAACAGCTCTTGTACTCATTTTCCCCACTTATCTAGAGGAAATAGTTTTTTATTCAGGCATGTCCAAGGGTCAGCTCCCAGTGTTCTCTCCTGTCTATCTGATGAATCTGGACATCTTGAGGCAATGTAGAAATTGCCTCATGCACACAGACAACCCTCTCCTCCTACCACCCAACACTACAACCTGTGAGAGATGCACTTATCTAGCCAAACTGGAGGTAAAGCTCTCTACAACCAAGACTGAACTTGACAGTCATGAGGAGAAGGTAAACATTTGCACCACACCACCTTCATCACATAGTCTCACTAAATCTACAACACCAAAATCCACACATAGTAACACAAAAACATTTGTGGAGGCTCTCAATCATAATCTGTCTAAGCAACAGAGACCTCCAAAGCAGAAACACAAGCAACCTCCATCCTCCAACACAACCCAAATGACACATAGCCCACAGACTCACTGTGCCACGCAACCACAGCCAATAAGGCAAAACAACGTACCCAACACACTAGTCATAGGTGACTCTATAGTCAGGCACACTGATGTCCCAATCACCAGGCTAAGCAAGGTGAAGGTTACTGTCAGCTGCCTGTCAGGTGCCAGGATCCACCACATATCCCACGCACTCAGGTCACTCCACAACAAGTACAAATATGACTCTGTCATTGCCCATGTTGGTGTGAATGACCTGAGATGTACCTCCCTGGACTACATGAAAAGAGACATGGAAGAGCTCTCCGATCTTGTAGCCCAGGCAGGTATGACCCTAGCCCTGAGTAGCATTCTGCCATCACAGAGAATGATACTGCAGTACAAGGACAAAATGATTTACTTCAACAATTGGCTAAGCTTCTGGAGTCATTCTAAGGGGATCCAGTATCTATCTGCTTGGGATGACATGGTCGACAGACCACGATGCTTTGCCACAGATGACCTGCACCTGTCACCCCTGGGATTCCGGATACTGGCTAAGGCTCTTGCTGCCTTATAGTGCCTTTTTTAGGCAAGGTTCAAATGACAAATTCACTGCCATAACAGGAACAGGCAAGCAAAAACTGAGGGTAATGCTGCTCAATGCTAGAAGTCTAACTCTCAAAATGCACTCACTCAAGGCACTCCTTAAAATGGAGAACATCGATATCTGTGCAGGGACCGAGACCTGGTTCAAGGCTCCAGAGAGCACCCCTGCACTACCTTGCTATAACTCATACCACACTTTTCAGCCATGTAACCTGGACCGAAACACCAAAGATGGAGGTGTGACCATATTCATTCAGGATATCCACACCTCCAGGCTAGTTGCTCAGCATAATGCATCCAAGGTTATCCAAGTGTAACTAACTCTGGGCAAAACTGCAATCCAAACTCGTGTACCAACTCCTTAGCTCAATGCTTTCTGGAATTCATAAACTCCAATGCCCTGGATCAACTTATCCACAACCCCACCAGGGGCAACAATATCCTAGACCTAGTCATTACCAACATGAGTAACCGGTATTCCACACCTGAAGTCAACAACTCGTTGGTCTGATCCAACCATAAGCTAATCACCCTTGATATCTACTTCCCGCCCCCACCCCCCCCCCATTAAATAAACCACGGTAAAAAATGTCTCCAAAGCCAACTTCATGCTTCTTAAGACAGAAGTAGTGAACTTCATGACACCCATGCAGATGGACAATACAGCTACAACTACTGAATCCTACACAAATGCACTCTATAAGCATTTACACGAGTGAATGGATCTTGCTGTCCCAAACAGAACCAAGATGCTATCCTCCAAAAAAAGGAAGCCAATCTGGTGGTCCCCTGCCATAAACAAACTGCACAATAGAAGGAAGAAACTGTTTCAAAAGAGAGTAAAAT
This sequence comes from Protopterus annectens, assembly GCF_019279795.1. Classification (NCBI taxonomy): domain Eukaryota; kingdom Metazoa; phylum Chordata; order Ceratodontiformes; family Protopteridae; genus Protopterus; species Protopterus annectens. The sequence continues at coordinate 120,919,506 of NC_056728.1, read as the reverse complement.
CCCATGAGTGGAAGAGCTCCCTGGTCAGCCTCAGTAAGAAGCTGAGATCCCTTATAAGGTCCTCCAAAGCTAGCTACGAAAACAAAATTGCCACTAATCCTAAGGACAACCACAAAGCATTCTATAGCTATGTCAAGAATCTCAATGGCAACACCCAGATCTGCTCTGAGTTACAGCACAACAGCAAGAAAATTACAGATCCAACTGATATTACCAACATCCTGGCAGATAGGTTCACTGCTAACTTTACCCCCCTCACCCCCTAAAGGGGCCATAGCTATACAGGAAGAATGCAGAGTCCCTGTAATCACAACTACGCAGGTAAAAGCTGCACTCTCTAAAGCCAAAAACACAGCATCCATGGGACCGGAAAACATCCCAGGCTATGATTTACACGAACTTCAGAAAGAACTGGCTCCTCACTTAAGCACCATGTTCAATAGTAGCCTCGCATCAGGCTTTGTGCCCACTAAATGGCTCACAGCAACAGTTATCCCACTCCACAAAGGGGGAGCCACCACTGATCCCAGGAACTATCGTCTTATTAGCCTGATGAGCCTGGTCTGCAAGGCCATGGAACGTATCATCATGGAACTCATAAACAAAGACATTGGTAACCTCCAAATTCTGGATCCCATCCAGCTCGGGTTTGTGAAAGGCACATCATGCCTCCTGAACCTGATCAACGTCTTTGAGGCAGTCACCAAAGCCGTAGATGAGGGTAAGGTGGTTCACACAGCCTATCTTGACCTCGCCAAGGCTTTTGACACCATCCCCCATTCTGGAATTATAGCTAAACTCACTAAACTAGGTATAAATCCCTACGTCACAAGATGGGTTGCCAACTGGCTCACTGACAGAACCCATACTGTAAAAGTTGCAGACTCCAAATCTGAACTCAAAGCAGTGACAAGTGGAGTACTACAGGGTTCTGTCCTGGGACCTCTCCTGTTTAGTATCTACTTCTCTGAAGTACAGGCTAACACAGAAGGCCTCTGGCTAACAAAGTTCACAGATGACTGCAAACTAGGAGCCATAGTCAGGTCCCCAAATGATGTGGACATCCTACAGAAGGGCCTCGCTGAGACAGATGCCTGGTGTCAGAGCCATGGCCTCAAGCTCAATGCCAAAACGTGCAGTGTCATCCCCTTTGGCAAAAACTCTGTACCCATGAACTACCACATAGGCAGTAATCTACTTAACACCGAATGTGTGATAAGAGACCTTGGGACCCAGTTGGACAGTAGTCTCTCCTTTGATAGTCACATCACCACAGTAATAAGGAAGTCCTTCTACATGGCACACCTCATCATAAAAGGGTTCTCATCCAGGAAAAAAGAGGTCATTGTTCCCCTCTACTCGACACTCATTAGACCCATTATAGAGTACAATGCCCCTTCTGTAATGTACCTCACAAGACATCTGCAGCAGCTGGAAAGGCCACACAAGTACCTCACAAAGAGGATTACTGGCCTCAAACAAATGCCCTACACTGACTGTCTCAAAAAACTCCAGCTTTACTCCGTAGCATATCGCCTACTCTGAGATGATCTCTGCCTAACATATAAAGCTATGTCAAACCCAGAGCTGTTGGACATGCTACACCTAAAGAAATCCCAATCCCTCCAGGCTACATGCTCTAGGGACCTAAACCTTGTCACCACAATAAACAGGACATGCTGGAGAGATAGATTCCTGTCCCAGAGACTTCCCATACTCTGGAACAGGCTACCCATCTATGTCAAACAAAGTTCTTCATTAGCACTCTTCAAGAAAAATCTTGATGAGTGGATGGGAAATAGGAAATACTCCCCAGGAATCACTTCTGTGTCTCTGCTCGACAGTGGAAAAGGAAAATAACTTTTTTGGGTGGCATAAGCCAGGGAATCTTCTTGGCTAGGCTTATGTAGGTCCTTGGGCCGATAGCCTAGTACCTACCTATGAACCTATGAACATCTCTCTCTCTCTCTCTCTTATGTTTTGTAACATAGCTTGTAGCATGGAAAATGTTTAGTGATGCTATAAGGAAGACAGTTTTTCTTGAGCTTGTCTGGAAGCAAGCCCAGCACCTGTTCCCTGCAGAGCACCTGGCATTCAGGTACTGTGTTGGGTGTCTCATGACAGCAAGCCAGACACCACATGGTGTAGATAAAATAGCATAAGCTAATCAATGAAATGTTTAGGGTGTATTATGCAGCACTCAGATCTACTGGTGGAAAGAAAGATAATTCAGAAGTATGACAGCTGACAATCAGTTCTGATTGTTGCATGATGAGATGGATCTAATGTACAGATGTTACCCACAACCCATCATCTGATGAAGGCACATAAAGTACCAAGAGCATATGTCTTCATTTCTTTTCTCAAGAATTCTGGAAAAAGCCAAAAATAATTGAAAACAAAGAGACAAAAATCAGGGACAGATTGTTTACATTGCTCTTATAAACTTAGAATGTTTCTAAGGATAACATGTTTCGGATTAGCATGCATTTTCTGAAGGAAATGAAGACTGAAAGTCAGATGTCTGTCATTATTTGGTGTAGGCATTCCTCAATGATTTGCCAGAAAACCACACATTTTATACAACAGACCAAAATATGAGGCACAAGTCTGCACATTCATAAGTTCATAGGTTCATAGGTAGGTACTAGGCTATCGGCCCACGGGCTTACGTAAGCCTAACCAAAATGCTGGACAATTGAGAGGTATGACCTATAGTTAGTGGCATTTGCTCTATGGTCATCATTAGACATAATGATCAGCATTTTACAAAAAAATGTTTAGGCATTTAAGAAGTGAATATCTATGTATAACGTTGATGTAGTCTAAGATAATCCCCTGGAGGTATGAAGTGGGGGCATAAATACTGTCAGCATTGGTGGGGGTTGAAAATACATTATATGAAGTTGGGAAGGCACTTTTTCCTTCATGGAAATTAGCATGATCGGGCATCATCACTTATCAAGCTTTGTAGCATAGACAGAGCTCACTTTTCAGATGTTGATTGGATCTTCCTCAACCTAAAACTGAAACGGTAGCAAGCCGTTGAGAGTTAGGAGTTTAAATAATGAGCAACAGAGGGGGGAGTGGAGTAAGAGGGCGATGAAGAAAGGTGATTAGCTGGAAAAAGTGAAAGGAGGGAATATAACACAGTTCAGTAAGTAGAATGCAGTTGAACATGTAAAATAGCAGCCTCTTCCTGCATGATGACCAAAACACAAACTGGCAATATGACCAAAATTGAACAATCAACAGAATGATTGACAACAAAAGAAGACAGTGGCACTGGATTGTTTCATGATGGAGGAATAACACTATTGCTAAGGATAATAGGCTGAATACCAGAATTAAAATGGTGGCAGGACAAAATATTGTAATCACAGACCAGAGAGAAAAAAAGGTAGAGTGGATCCCTTGAAGGTTTGGAAAGAACGTACTAGCAAAAACGGGAAGGATGTCATCTACACATTTTCAATCAAGGGGTGAGTACAAATTGTGATGCATCTGTACTCAGTAATGCAATCATTTGCTGTATTAGTGCTTAGGAAATATAAGTACATTAGCACTGGCTAGTGGCGATCAGAATCCCTACTGCATTACCAAAGTTACAATGATAATAAAACTAAGGTTCCATCTATGACAGGACCACTACAGAATGTGGATAACATTGCCCACTTTTTCTGCAATTAAGATCATTATAAAGGAAAACAAAAAGAAAACAAAAAATTCCATTTTGGAATAAATTTGAAAGTCAGGATGTGTGTTTCAAGAGGAGAAACAGCATGGTGCTGAATCTTTACATTTTTTGGTAGCACCAGAAATGTCTAAGAGGATTAGCAAAGAACTTGTATTTTTATAAGGTAGTATTAGTCCTGACATAACATACAGAATGGATTTGCTGTTGGGAAATATTCAAGTAAATGTGAGGTCAATAGTCAAAAGAAAATTAAAAACAAGATACTTCTTCCACTGACTATTTATAACAACATCAGAGGAATTTTCAAGAATCTGGTTTCTATGAAGTGCTTCTTGGAAGGTAAATGTTTACATGGCACATGAAAATAGGTTTCACAACATATGGCCATGTCAGACCACAGAAGATGAGAATTAACTGCTTTAATTTACTAGATAGAAATCCTGGCAATAAAACATTCTACATGTTTTGTGCAAATCTGGGTTAAATTAGTCTGGCAGGTGTTCCATATTAATCAGACAACTGTTTCTTCACTTAAAACATCTTTTTTAAAAAACATAATCGTATCTTTTCTTCAAGACAGTAAAATTAACTTTGCTAGTCAGATCAACTTTATTAGAAAAAAATCATAACTTCATAACAACTAAAATTTTTTTACACTTCAGTGTAAAGTTGTACAGAAACACAAAATGCAATTTAGATGTCTGGTTTGTAAATAGTAATTATTTTATACATCTTTTACCACTTTTTGTCAAGTAACGAAAACACATAGAAACAATTAATAACCCCACTATCTCAAACTTAGGTCCTAAAACTACTACTTTACTTAATGCAGAACAAAACTGAGTTAAACATATATACAGCAGAAGGTGTATTTTAGCTTATCCCAGCAGAAAACAAGTATTTCATTAATTGCTTCAGTCCATACAAAACAAAATATATACAGGCTATTGTTTTTTATTTATTTATTTTTTTCTGTAATAAATTCAAAACATCTTTATATGTTAATATTATCTATCAAGTGTGGACGTATATAGTCTCTGTGATAAGCACCTATGAAGCTCTTCTGACAAGATGACTCTCCCTCTGATCCAGCTCATCCACTATCTCAAATAACTCACTCACTGTAGGAGTCACTCTCAACTTCAGTTTTCTTGCTATTCCTTTCTTATCAATCAAGAAAGACAGCGTTGCTGATCTATTTTAATTATTTTAATCTTTTTCATGCCTTAATAATATTAATATTTTGGAAAGTGAGATGTTTTTCTGCAATAATCTGCTCAGCAAATCATTCAGGTTCTTATTGAAATTTTGGAAGCATATTTTTCTGGTCTAAGTACATCTTCACATCTCCACAGTGAGGATAATTAGTTGAAAACATATTTCTCAGCATCAACGAAGTACAAAAATACTTACAAAGACAGACTCTTCAGAGTACTCAAGTCTAGCCAGTAATAATAATAATAACAACAATAATAATACAATTGTTGATCATGTGACAACTAATAATCCAGTCAAATCCATACTTCTCACTGTAACAATCAAACGTCCACACTATAAACTTAAGAAAAAACAACTCAAGCTTCTGATAAATCTGCAGGCATGTATCCCAGTTTATATTAAACCACAGCTGTTTCCAAAAAATAATCAGTCTAGTTCTCATTTTTCCAATTATTTAATCCCACCTCCACTGCGTTCCCCATATGTTAACTCCAGTAGGCAATAATAACTTTGCCTGGAGGTTATTTGTGACAGTGCTAGAATATTATGTAAGGTCACTATTGTCTCCACCAGTACATAGGGAGGATCCAGTCTTCTGCCATAGTATATACATGTAAAAAAAAAAATAAATCAAGCATATCAATATTTGTAACAGCTAAACCTACTGTTCTTCATTTTGCATCATAATTTGTCATAGAGAACAAATACATTGTCAGTTGTACAGACTCATAATATAGACAAAGACTGGGAACATTAAGACATCCTACCTGTTTTGAAAGTATCATTTTATTCTAGGCTACCCAAGTCTTGCATCTATCTCAGTAATAATTATTCATCATACTTTTTACTGCTTTCAAAAAGTTAGCCAGAATGTCACCTTGGAATGTCTGAAATACACACAGTAACAGGGAAAAATATAAAAAAATGCAAAGCCCACATCCTCTGATGTTACTCTGAGCTCAATAGTGTCCATAAATGATTATGTTTTCACCTTTTCTTTAATTCATATTGCGTTTTGCTAAAAGATTCTTCAAGCATACTGCCTAGGCAGACTGTTAGATATTTAAAATGAGCTGCCTGCCATAGATAATTGTGTTTCATTTTAGAGAGCAAAATTTCACTGTTGTTACCCTTGTCTTTGTGCTATATACTTGATAACTAAAAAATATATTAATTAGGATCTAGTTCATAAGGTTGACATACCACATTATCAAACATCAAAAGTCTGAAATTCCAAATATTGAACATTGGAACACCTACTACACGTACACACACACACACACACACACACACACACACACACACACACACACACACACACACAAAACTTTTTTTTTTTTTTTTTTTGCAGCGGAACAAGCTTCTCTGCAACCCCTACACCCCCTTCATATTATCTCTGAGATCACACCACATTTGGGAAAGAAGAAACTCCTGATCCCAAGAAATACTGGCAAATAAAATTTCACTATTCTGAGCCTTCTCTAAATTGAACGATTTCCAAAAATTGTATCCAAAAGCTGAAATATGTGCCCCATATCCTGATCGGTTTTCATTACCTATATTAAGGCTTTACCTGCAGACAAAGAAATTTTTATTTCTTCATAACCTATTACATATCCCCTCAAATTTAGGAGTCTAATTGTTGCAGCTAAAGGTTCAAGATACAAAGTAAACACAATAGAAGACCATGGGCATTCTTATCTATTCTCCTTGATAATGTAAAGGGGAAAGACAATCCTATATGAAGTTGCACTGTAGCTGTAAAAGTTGGGTGAAAACAGATGAATACATTTATTTGTAAAAATGAAATGTCAGAAGTAACAGTCACATAAAACCATTCTACCCTATCAAATGCCCTATCTGCATCTCTACTATGTTTCACTAAACTTTCCTGCTTTACTTGTGCAGTCATCAACATCCCAAATGTCTGATTTTCCCCATCACACTGGTCATTGCCAATCAAATGTGAAATATACATGCTGTTTTCTTCATTATAACTGAGATGAAAAATGTGTAACCATGAGTTAGAACCACAATAGGTCTATATGAAGAAGCCAAACTAGGATTCTCATCATCTTTTGTATGATAGTTATCTCTACCTCCTACCAAGAAGAGGGAATTTCATAAGGTTTTGGAGACAAAGGAAACAAGTTAACTAAATTTTTTATTCATTTCTATTTATGAATACTCTCAAACTCTTTAGGGATATTGGTGTCTCCTCCTCGCTTGCCTTCATAATGAATGTTTCTATTAATTCCTTTTGTGTTACTGGACTCTTCATTATTATAAACATTCATAATGAATGTTTCTATTAGTTCCTTTTGTGTTACTGAACTCATTATTATTGCTCCATCCCTGGTAACTTTCACCTGCTCTAGACATTGCAGATAAACTTACACCTTGTTCTTGTACCTGCAGCAGCACTTGGTGCTCTATGTAACTACTGATAATATTCACAAAATGTCTGTGCTCTTACCACTGGATTTCTGTTAAAATCAGCTTTCACTTTCTCTTTTAATGTGGCATCAATTGTCTGTAAAGTTTCTTGTCTAAATCTAATTGATAACGCATTTCTGATAATTAGGTGAATTATACCAATGTTAATTTTTTAGAAAAATTGCAAGAAAAACCCAGCCAAGCTAGAGTTTTCACTGTGTGATACCTTAAACCTCCTGTAATGGAGGCCAATGGAATGTATGCAAATGGTCTCTTAAGGGCAAGTGTTTCTACTACATGGCTTGTGAATGTCCATGACTTTTTTACTTTTTTAAGTCTTTATGGTTTATTTCAGGCCAATAACGTTAACCCCCACTAGCTGTTGACATACATGTTTTGGTCTTCTTATTGAACTCTGATCTTTTATTTAATCTCACATACTTCTTTTCTAGAAAATATTCACTACCCAGTTTTACTGTTTCTACTTATCCCTGCATTGTCATAAAATGTATTTTGTAGCTCTTAACAATTGTTCTTTTTTTGCTTCTCAGGCCATTGCTCCCTTTTTTCCTTGTCCTATTTCTACAATTCTTTATATCAAGTTTTGTGTTCCTATTAAAAAATATCACGATCAGCCTACAAAATCTGATGACTCTGATCCATTTCAACTATTCTACATTCTATGATCTTTAGCCTGACAAGTCTGATATGCAAAGCTATGGAACGCATCATCATGGACCTAATAAAGAAAGATATAGGGAACCTCCAAACTCTAGATCCCACACAGTTTGGTTTTGTGAAGGGTAGATCATGCTTGCTCAACCTGGCTGACTTCTTTGAGTCAGTCATCAGAGCTGTGGATGAAGGCAAGGTGGTTCATACAGCCTACCTTGATCTGGCCAAGGCCTTTAATACCATTCCCCACTCAGGAATAATAGAAAACCTCACTAAGCTAGGCATCAATCCCTATATCACTAGATGAGTTGCAAACTGGCTCACAGAACCCACAGTATGAAAGTAGCTGACTCCAAGTCAGACTGCTGACCAGTCATGTGTGCAGTCCCACAGGGTTCGGTCCTGGGTTTTCTCCTGTTTGGTATCTACTTCTCTGAAGTTCAGGCCAACATGAAGGGACTGTGGCTGACAAAGCTCGCAGATAATTGCAATTTGGGAGCCATAATTAACTCCCTAAGTGATGTTGACATCCTACAGAAAGGCCTCACTGAGACCAATGACTGGTGTCAGAACCATTGCCTTAAGCTCAATGCCCACAAATGTGTCATCATCCCCTTTGGAAAAAACTCGGTTCTCATGAATTACATTGATGGTAGTCCACTGAACACAGAAGGCACATAAGAGATCTGGGAACACAGGTTGACAGCAATCTCTCTTTTGACCACCACATTACCACTGTGGTCAGAAAGTCCTTCTATGTGGCACATCTAATTACTAAGGGTTTTGCATCCAGGAAGAAAGAGGTTGTTGTCTCCCTCTACTCTTCTCTCATTAGGCCAATCATTGAGTACAGTGCCCCATTTGGCATGTACCTCACTAGACACCTACAACAACTGGAGAAGCCGCAAAAATACCTCACAAAGAGGATCTTAGGTCTTAAACACTTGACTAAAAAAACTCCAACTATTCTCTGTCTCATATTGGCTACTTAGAGGCATTCTCTGCTTGACTTACAAAGCCATGTCTGACCCAGCTCTGTTAGAAATGCTACATCTAAAGAAATCCCAATCCCTCCACACTACAAGCTCCAGAGACCTCAACCTCATTACCACAATCAACAGAACAAGCTGGAGGGACAGGTTCATAACCAAGAGATTGCCCATGCTATGGAATAGACTTCCCATACATGTCAAGCAGAGTACCTCAATGGCCATCTTCAAGAGAAATCTTGATAAGTGGAAAGGAAATAGAAAATTCACCCCGGGGATCACTCCAGTGGCTCTTCTTGACAGAGGCACTGGGAACTAAGGTTGGGTGGCATGATGCCAGGTTAATCCTATGGGCTAGGCTTGTAAAGGCTCCAGGGCCATTACCTAGTATACACCTATGAACCTATGAACCTATGAACCAAATGTTTCTTGCCTAAGGTAGCATGTTGGAAAATGCCAGTGCCTTCCGGACAAGAGGGCAGTCATGAATGTAGTCAACATTCTAATAGTGCAAGTCAGAAATTACTCAGGGATGAATCTTCACTGCTGGGTACTCATATGTACTTTATCACATCAAGGTTTTAATTTATATCTAGTGGAATAAAATGTATATTGCGCAGCCTGAGTTTCTGTTAAAACATCTTTATTAAATCACAGTTGCAGCAATGACATAGGTATACATACATTAATAGAAAAGAACACAACCTATAGTGATATTTCTCATTGTTTTCATGCAGTATACATTCAACACTTATAATTCATTTCAGTGTTACATAAATGACAGGATAAATTACCCCAGCCATATAGCTGGAATTAGATGGCCATGCATTTACAAACTACTTCTGCCTTGTAGGCACCTAGGTGCCAATATGAGGATACATTTCTGGTTTCTCATCCATTGATCCAGATTGCATTTGAATAGTGCTAGGGATAAACTCTGCTTCATACAGATGAGAAGCCTTTTCCAGAATAGGGGTAGTATATGACACACATACCTGTCCTTCCAATAAGTTCTATTTATGTTGCAGTCAAGGTTTAGGTCCTTTGATTGGGTATTTCTAATGCTGTTAGACATGCAGATGTGCAGAAAGTCCATCAGTACTGGGTTAGATTACCTCTCTTTAGTCTTTAGAGACCGAGTATAAAAATAAGGCCTTGAAGTGGTCTGCATATTCCATGTGATTTATGCCTGGTATTCTTTTTGTGAGAAACCTTTGGGGGCATTCCACTTGTTGCATATGCCCAGTCAGGTACATTCCAAAGACAGCATTGTACTCAAGACTGGCCTAACAAGGGCTGAGTAAAGCTATACAATGGCATCTTTGGACCTGGATGCCATCTCCTTGCTTATAAATTGCACAGCATAGAATGGTTTTCTTACAACACTAGATACATGATGGTCAAAGGCCAAGTCACTTGCATATATGTTCCCAAGTCTTAACTAGTTGGTCTGCTTTTATGAGTGTATTATCTGTGTGAAATTCCTAAAGTGGTCAATTTCACAAAGGATACTATTATATATTTTTTTGACATTCAGTTCTAGATCAGGGCTCTAGCACCAATTATTAGTTTGCGACAAGCTCTCTTGGAGGATATTAGTGTCCTTGGGAGGGATGCTATGATTGACTGAGCTTGCAGCCATCCATAAACTTGGACATCCAGAGACCTTTGATGTTAGCATTGACTTCTGATAAGAAGATTTCAAAAGGAGCGGTCCCAGCACAGAGTCCTGAGGGACTCAGCTTTTGACTGACCATTTTGTCAAGGTAGAGTATCCTAACTTCTTGAGACCTATCTGTGAGCCTGTTAGCTATCCAACAGGTGACATAGAGGTTTATTCCTAGTTTCATTAGTTTTATCTGTATTATCTAAATGGGGGATAGTGTTGAGTGCCTTGGCCAGGTCAACACAGGCAGTGAGTACTGTTTTAACCTCTTCCATAGCTTTGATGGCTTTCTCGAAAAAGTTCACCATGTTCACCATATTGAGTAGGCATGATCTGCCACTGACAAAACCAAACTGTGTTGAATCCGATGTCTAAAGGTTACATATGGGTTTCTTTAAAATATCTATGACAATTCTTTCCTTTGTTTTACATATGAGACTAGTCAGAATTATGGGTATGTAGTTATCTGGGTCCATAGATGGCCCACCTTTGTGTAGAAGATAACTGTTGCAGTCCTTCATTTACCAGGCATGAAATCAGTAAGAAGGCTAAGACTGAACAGTGATTTTTAGAGAGCACAATGGGTTATGTTTCATGGTTTTCAGGCGACATCATAGGATATTATCAGGTCCCATATATGCAATATTTTATACCTTGAAGAGCCCATTTATTAGTAAAACCTGGGAAGTTATTTTTGAGGGTATCTCTTAAGAGGTGTTGGGAGGGAAGTGGATTAACACTGGAGCTAAATTTAACAGCTAGTAGGTTTGCTATATCTTCCAAATTCATATAGGTTGTCCCATTTATAGTTAGTTCAGCACACTATCATGCGTTACTGTGGACATTATGGACATAGCTGAAGAAGGCATTGTGGATGTCCTTTGCCTTTGACAATATCTTTACCTCAAATTTAGCTTTGGCAGACTTGATAAGACTCTTGACTAGCTTATTTAGTTTGATGAGCAGTTTCTTGCCTTGTTGGGCATTGCACTTCCTAGTGTTTGTCATGATTTTCATCCTTTTAATATACTGTTTATTCATACCGGGATTCTATCAGGGTGAGTTGATCATTGAGTCTGTTGTGTGTTTATTCTGGGTGTTGCAACTGGCTCAACACAGCTATTTAAATGATGGTATAGTGCTTCTGTGAACAATTCCACACAGACAGCACAGTTCATGTGGTTTGGGGAGGCTTGGCATTTTGCCAGGGTCTCATTTAGTATTAAGAGGTTTGCTCTGGAATAAACCCTAAATATTCCGGGGTTAGATGGGAGTTACAACTTTTAGTTTATTTTCTAAGGAGACAGTTTTATGGCCCAACCTGACCAGTGAAGCCATTACATACACGTGGGTACAAAGCTTCCCTCTGCTTGTGAGGATCATGTCAGGAATGTTGGCATCCCTTGAGGGTGTACAGACTAGCTGGTCCAAAACATTTTTGTTGACAAAGTCTAAAAATCTCTGAGCATGTGTACTGGAAGTTCTGTACATTTCCCAGTCTATAGTAGGGTAGTTGAAGACACTCAGGAATACAATGTTAGGTTCAAAGCAGAGTAACCCCACTTCATTTAGGTATGTAATATGAGTATCCTGGGTCACAGAGAAGGACCTATAGCTTGCAGTGATACGTATAAGACTTTGCTTATAGTGAGTTTGACACTGAGAAGCTCAACTGCGTCAAAGTGCTTGACTAGTCTAGAAGTGTGAATGTATTTTATTAGTATTGTGGCTGGTCTAAATATGTGGAAGTCATTACAGCCTTACACTGCTGGGATGCTCTCCATGACTTTAAACCATGTCACTTTAACTACACAGATGTCTACATTCTCCATGGTTGTAAAAACTTGCAGGGAGTGTTTTTTTATTTTTTTATTTTTTGTTTAGAGTCCTGACATTGAGTCGTAATACATTCAGATTATCCTGGGTTGGTTTTGCTATGTTGAAATGTTTATCAAGCTGGCATTGCCTAAAATAGGCTCTATGGCGGTGGACAAAATTTTAGCTGATATTCAGAATAAAGGAGACCGGTGTAGACTATCCCTGACAAAGTAACATGGTCTGTCAACCTTATCCTACCAAGCAGCAAATATTGTATCCACTTAGAATAATACCAAAAACTAATCCAGTTGTTACAAGTCAGTTATATTTTGCTCATATTGCAGCATCATCTTCAGACAAGGTAGAATGCTGCTCAGTGCTAGACTCATTACAGCCTGAGACACATAGTCGAAGAGCTGCACTGTGTCTCATCCTCCCTGTAGTCCAAAGAGGAAGGTCTCAGGTCATTTGCATCCAGATGTACAATGACAGAGTTGTAATGGTACCTGTGATTCAGTGCCCTGAGTGTGTGTGTGATCTGGCAGGTCCTGGCCCCGATAGGTAGCTGATTATGACCCTGTCTTTGCTTAGCTTGGTGAATGGGACATCTATGTGTCAAACAATGGAATCACCTATAACCACAACATTTGTTTGTGTGTTGGTCCGCCTTATGGCCTTGTGAGTCGAGACACCATGAAGCTATATGGTAGATATTGCTTTGGTAGAATGTTTGTGAGGTTGCTGAGAAACACTATTGTTATAGCTGCATCTAGGAGGCCTTTGAGGTTTGGGTAGATTACTTTTAAGCATCTCAACATCTGTGAGTCTATGTACTTGGTCTTTCGTGTGAGTGGTTGGTGGAAGGCGATGTGTGTTTCTGACAACCTGTTTGTTAATTGTGGTGGCTGTATGTGAGAGAGATCCTTGCCTTAAGTAGCAATGTATAAGTACATCTCTCACATACTGTGCCTGACTGCTTAAGAATTAGGTGGCTTTTCAGTAAACATGAGACAGTTGCTACATTGTCCCAGGATGCCCATTTCCACCAAGTTGGCTGTAGAGACAGGAGGAAAGTGCAAATGCACAGTTCCAGATGTTTACTCCATGGATTATAAGAGGAGTTATACCAGGATGTCTTGTAAAGGTTTCCTTAGGTCCTGTTTAAGTGAAACTGCAATAATTTAAGCAAGGCTGTTGGAGCAATGCTCTGAGTGCACAGATCACCATCCAGGGTAATATAGGAGTGTATGGCATGTTTGTTTAGGTACTGTTTGTCTGAGAATCCAATCTTATTGTAACCTCTCAAGGTAGTACTCCTGTACTTGCAAACTGGGTACGTTTTACACAACTACATAGTCAGGAACTATCAGAGGTATTGTTTTTTATGGGAGAAAGTTGAATTCTAAGTGCATGCATCTATACAGGGCACCGCAAAACAACACTGTGAGATGAGCAGCAGCATTGCAAAAATCCGGCAACTTTATACAGCTACTAAAAATCAACAAACAAGCAAGCTACAAACTAGCCCACTGGCCAATCACAACACACTCTAATATTTCTTCTGCGATTTCCAAGCTCAAGGCAGACCAGGCTACCATCTACTGCTGCAAGAGCACAGATTGAACTCTTTTAACATCAGCTGTCACAACCAGCATCATCACCAAACTCAATCACTGTTCTGTCTTCTTTTAAACTAAATTCTCAGTTTTTGGCATGAGTAATACAACAAAGCAATGTGTATCAATGTTTCACTTCAACATGCTTCCAAACAATCAATTATATGAAAAGAAATACGAACTGATTGAGTAGGAGGGACTAGGGATCTCTGCTTCTCTCTAAAACATCATCACAAAACACCATGACCAGAGGTCTTTCTTTTAAAACTTCTTTGAATGACATTTTCTTTTATATTTGCAAGTTATCCTGTAAAGCAAAGCAGGTTAATTCCATATAATATTACAAGATTGTAGGATCTAAAAGATAAGTAAGACTGAAGACTATTTCTGCCTTACCAAACATCACCCATAAGCTGTACCCTCCACTTCCAGCGGCAAACACATCAGGCAGGTAATGAACATACAGGTACCTATCGAGTCATTAAGGCTAGTCTTGAAGTTGGCACTGTGCTTAAAATGGAGGAGACTTTTCACCAGAAATGTGGCAATAAAGGTGGGGTTCTTGAAAGCATGGAATGCCAGGTATGGATATCCACCACAAATTTGTAAGAGACAGAGTATAAGGATAGAGCGTCTAGTCTATTTTGGTAACTAAGGCTTTTAATGCCAATAATCTTCTTTGCTAGGAACTTTTGGAGCCTTTCTAGCTGCATGATGTGTCAGTCTAGGTACATGCCAAAATGGACATTATACTCAATAACTGTCTTCTTAAGTTATAGTTATATAGTTGTTTTGTAATGTTTTATTGTAATTAAACTTCTGGAGCTTTTCTCCCTGGGCCTCCACTGAAAACAGGCCCACAAGCCCAGTGGACCTCCCCAGTAATCAAACTGTAATAAATAAATAAATAAATAAATAAATAGTTAGCATTTTCTTCTCTTAGAAATTATTGTAATTATCATGAATCCCAGAGGTTTAATTGACAGCTCCATGTACTGCACAGATGGAATTACAACATCTACTGTATTGTACAACATACAAAAAACAAAAGCAAAACAAAATGTTTTAGAGGATGTTGATATAGTTTAGTTTCCCATTACAGCTTCATGGCCTTCCAATATTTATGCTATACAGTCCTATGATAATGCACTTTCGTATAGCATTACCTTAGCTGAATCTGTTATTATGTCTAGTAAGACAGGCTTAGCATTACCACTTAGTCGCATTCTGTGCTGAGATATCTATTATGTTCTGCTCCAAACCTCAGATGCCAGACAAGTGAAATTAATATAAATTTGCTTCACTAGGAAATCCATTGCTATCAGATTTGATTCTTTGTTTTTCAAAATTTTATCAGCCATTTAATGCCAGATACACCAAATGATGTTCATCTTATTGATCACTGCTGCAGTAGCCTTAGCAATATGGGTTATATCCTGCAAAGGATATAACAGCTGGCCACCTTCCAAAGCTTCAGGGTACCTTCCATGCACCCAAACTGTCAGACAGCTTGAGCTGAGCTGAATAAAAGACAAGTTTAAGACGCAGCCATTCAGAGTTTTACAGCCACTGAAGAATATGCTATTCTGAGGTTTTCAAGGATCGACAGTCACCTTGTGTTGTTCCCTTGCTGGGCAGATAAATTATCTTTGCAGAAAATAAACTTCCATTTTCTTATTTGTGTTGCTGTTTTATCACTTTCCTCTTCAATTCTTCAGTAAAGTTATTTTAAAGCTAGGAGTGTTGCATTTTAATGGACTGTCACAAGACTGCAATATACTTTTAAACGTAGCACTCAATTTTTCCATTAGTTTAAAAGTGATGTAAAGTAACTGAAAACATTTTTTTTTCTGTGGGGAAAATGTTAAGTTACTTTTGTAGGACTGACATAGTGTTTTAAAGGGTTTGCTATCAAAATGTTGAAATTCACATGGTCGACGTTCATAACGTCGAAAGTCATTACACCAAATGTTCAAAATACGGAAAAAAAATGTCTAAATTTAAATGGTCGAAAAACACCTGCAAACTAACACTAGTGTTTCTGCAGGGGGGCTGTACTCCCCACACCCCCTGCTACTTATATATTACAACTCTGAGATTGCGCAGCAATGCAGACAAGGGAAAATCCTTGCCCTGTTTGCAACATAATGTCGACAGGTAATTAGCATGCACTTCCTGTTGACCAAATGAACTACTTATATTCATGTGTCGACCATATGGGTCGATCATATGAACGTTAGACCAAATGAATTTCAAAATGTTGATAGTAAACCATTTTAAAGTGCTTTTTACTGTGTTTTCTGTCAAAAAATTACTTTTGTAGACTGGTGGTGTTTACTGGCATTTGCTGTTTGTCTTCCCTGGGAAAGAAGCACCATTTTCAGTTTGATCATGGAACAGAGTACCAGTTACACAGTCAGCCCTTCTTCCAGCCACAAAAAGAAGAAATTAAATAAACTCCTTTGCCACCAAAGCAGGCTAGCAGTTTGCCTCAGCCATAGGTGGGTGACTCTGCTGTGGCCATTTGTTGTACCTCAAGCCATTCGTCTTTTACCCCAGATCCCTCTGGTGTAGCACCTACAGCCACTGTGTAGCATGGGTTAGTGGGCAAGGGAGAGCCTTGTCGATCCTGGGAGAGGGAACAGGAAAGGTTGCTTTGTTGTGTAAGAATGTTGCCCCCATCCCTGGGGACGCTGCTGCTGCCATTAGTAAGAAACACAGCTGGCCTCATGTTTCCAGTCAAAAAGAAATAGAAACCCAAGTATGTATCTACTCCTCCTCAAATTCCTTTGGCTAGGAGTAGCCTGCTGAGTCTGGCTCAGGGTTTAACTCAGGCTACTGATCCTTCTTGTAAAGTAGTTTCTAGAAAAAGAAAGAGGGACACCTTTTCCTGAAGAGATTCAAGATTCTGCATTTGAACAGGAAGATGCAGGGATGGATACAGTTCTTTTCCTCAGATTTCTGTTTCAGACTCAGAAGACAGCTCAGTGTCTGATTCGCCCAGAGTGGGTTTCTCTTTCTGTGAGACTATTGCTAGAATGTGACTGTTTTCAGTGGGAGGATACTGTGTTTCTCACTCCCACAGAAAATACTATGAGTTGTTACAGAAAGATTTTCCAGAAACTGCACTCATTCCTCCTGTTCTGTCTACTTTAGAGGATGTGTGTATTACTGAGTGCAGTTTCCCTGATAGACAGGTAGCAGTCCTTAAAAAGGCAGACAGAATGCATAAAGTTCCTTGGTCTTTTAAATTTTTATACACTATTCCCAAACCTGTCCCAGCAGCTATAGCTCTAGTTGATCCCACGGCTGATAAGCAACTAGTCAACTCCAGTCCTACTCTTTCTGTTAAGGACAGGAAAATTATTATTAGTTATGGTAAAAAGTGAATACTTGTGCAACTTTGATTTTCAGGATTTTGAATTGTCAGGCTGATATGTTAAAGGTGATTCGGACTAATTGTGAAAGCATGAAGAATTTTTTATCTGCAGTTTCTTCTTGTAAGGAAAATCTACTTTAAGTATTTTAGTTTCTTCTGTTACACAGGTCACTACTCACTATCTCACTGTTTACAGTGTGTGTGTGTGTGTGTGTGTGTGTGTGTGTATGACTTTATTGATAATTCTTCCAGGGCTATGGCCACTGGTTCTGTTTTGAACAGTTATTCATAGCTACATTCTCAGAACTTTCCAGATGATCTTATAAATGAGATGTGCTGCAGAGATGATCAAAAAGTGTCATGAAAGGACTAAGCTGATCCATGGAATTTTGTCACAACTTTAGAAAATATTTTGTTTTACTGAAAGCCCTCAAGCAAAAAAAAAATAACCCTCTCCCAATACCCCCTAAAACCCATTAATTTAATAACAACACACAAAACTATGTACATCTTCAAATATTGAAATTTTCACTTCCTAATAAGAACAAAAGTTCTAAACTGATAGCCACACAGACAGAGTAGAGTGAACCAAAAAGAAATGCTAGTCATGCTAAGACACATGGTGCAGTCTGTGCTTTTAGTAAGTGCTATCTGGTTATGTTGTATCTTTATAGCTCACCCAGTTGAAAAAACACTTGAATACTTTCTGTAAACACTTTCTCCAAGCCATTTTTCTTTATCAGGTTGTCTTCTAGTGACATGCAAACCAGACACAAACCTGCTAAGGATACATTGTTTACCAGAAAAAGCCTTATAATATTTAATATTTATTTCCATTTATATGCTTTGTAATAATCTTCTTAGTGGACAAAGACTAGGGTCTTAATTCTCCCTACCCCCTTTTTACATTGTAGTGCCTGTGTTTCTTAAAACTGAACAAATAAAAAGAGAGAAGGAGAAAAAGAAAAAACAAAAGCACCTGTTTATATTAGTATCCCATTCACATTTTAAAACAGTGAGAAAACTTTACTTCAAGTACTAATAGGTTTTGTCTGATCTTTATAGCTCTCCCAGCTGGGAAAACCCCCGAATGCTTTCAAAGAATATTATGTCCTAGTCAATTTCTCTTTTTTTTTTGTTTTTTTGTTTTTCCCTCAGCCAATCAATCTCCACCAGACTGCAGTCAGTTTCTCTTTATCAGATTGTCCCCATGGAGACATGAGAACCAGGCAGCCGGTTTCTCTTCATCAGATTGTTGCCATGGAAACGTGAAGACCAGCTGCAAAATTGTTACTGAGCATACATGTATTTGCAAGAAAAATGCCTCATAATATTCAATATTTTTCATTTACTTGCTGTCTCTTAAACCTTGTTACTAAAGCAAGCTAAGGACTTTAATCCAGCCATTTCCCATGCAAGAATGAGAAAAAGCACATTAATTTTCTTTTATCATGCTTTTTAACCAAGATTTTTTACACTGCAGTACCTACATTTCTTAAAACCAAACAGGAAGAAAGTAAGAAGAAGGGAGAAAGAAAAGAAAAAAAAGAACAGCATCATCAGTTTACAATCCCCATTACACTTAAAAATAACTGAAAAAACAACTTTTACTTTATAGCATGTAAAGAAAACCACATGTCACAAAATTAGTACTATTTAAGAAAAAAAAATCTTTAACAGTTAACTTTCTCCCTCCTTTTCCCCTCTCCAAAGCACTTTGCCAAACATTAATAATATGAAGTAGGGCATATGCTTTAGAGTCTCCCACAATTGCAACAAATTCCGAAAAAGTCCAATGTTTCCAGATTTTCTTGTCCTGTCATATTTCACAAATATAATTATTGCATTGTAATCCCATATTAATTTACTGATTTTATTACTGTTCATCTCCAAAATCCTGTCTCTGCCTCATTTCCATTGTACGCTTGATTCTTCTAATCAACTCTTATGTTCCCTTCCTTTTCTCCAACGTTTTCTGTCGAAAATTTTGAAAAGGTTTCACAGATACAGTCCATCTGTGCTCTTTATTATCAAAAGAACATGAATCAGATTGTCTTGTTTCACATCTTACTTTTTGTTGGACAAACTTTTGTGTTTCCTCCATAGCATGTACTTCATCAAAAAACTGATTTATGTTCCTCCAGGGAAGGATACCTTGAAGACAGCTGGATACAGCAGTTTGAATCTCACACCTGCATCTCAACATTCCCTAAATAGTGGAATACATTTTCTCCTCTTCTGCCTCATGTACAAGGAGTAATTGTTCTCCACAAACACTCTGCTGTCTCCCACATTTAGTATTTTGTCCTTCTGCAGCAGTTTTGTCACAATCAACTCCTTCTGCTGGTAGGATTGCATATTTACTATTAAAGATCTAGGTTGCTTACTTATCGCAAGGTTTAGAGCATACATACAATGTGCCCTTTCAAATAACAACTCCTACTGTGGAGTACCAGTGCAGTTGCTTATTTGTGCTTTCATAAAATTAATACAGTCTGTTCCTTTCAGCTTCTCTGGTATAGCTGAAAATCTCAGGTTTTCCTACATGCTCTGTCCTCTAATTCTATTATTTTTTGAAACATTTTTTCCCTAAGCAGTCTCATATTCTGCCAGCCTTTTCTTCATTTTCACCTCTGATTTTTGCAGCTTTATAATCTCATCTGAATATCTGTTTAAATTTTCTTTCAGTTTTTTCCAGCCTTTTGTTGTTTGTGTTGATATACTCCATCACTGTTTTGTTTATTTTAACCAGGTCTGCATGCAGTCGAATTATATCTTCCTGTAGGTTATTGGAAGTCATGTCTGAAGGTTGCATGGTGCTGCCCATTTGTTCATTTCACCATGTCGAAGGTTTAGCCATTCTCCAAAGATTTTTCACATTATAGTTACATTATACAGAATTTCTAACACTTGTGGCCTTTTACGTAAACTTGCAAAATACTGGAGGTGGAGTATATGAAAGGGGCAACTGATATAATTTTTTCCTTACTGCTACATCAATTCTCATAAAGCTTTTCAAGCAGCAATACAGACAGATAATAAACACTACAGCTTTAAAGGGCTAAACTAATAAACCGGTGCACGTTGTACCTTTCTTCCTATAGAGGCAGAATAGAAAACATAAGTCATTGAGTTTTTTTGTACAGACTAGTAAAATGTAAAACACATATTGCCTGAGCTTCATAGATGAGTGCAACATGTCTGCATAGAGCAAGTATTCAAGGATTTTGCTGTATAAGTTAGCTTGAAGCCAATCAGACATGCATTAACATTGTCTGAGAATTGCCCACGCCCCATGAGTGGCCGTTACACAGGATAATTAGCACTGAGTTATAGGATCTTATTCAGGGTTTTTACACATGATAACTGGTACTGTTCTGTGTGCCATATGCCTATGAATTCAGGCCCCTCTGCTGAAGCAGGAGCTGCAGTCTGGGCAAAACTTACATTGTCTGAAGATAAAGGTGCTGACCACTAGAAAGAACCTCTTTTTTGTATATTTTCTCATTAATAGTAGCTACAGTTATAGTCTGCATTCCAGCAATATTTGCTCCTTACCATCACCTCCCATCTATGATTTTTAATGACTTAGAAATTATTCCCCTTAAAAGCTGATATGTCTCATTTGGATCATGTTTTTATTCCCAGGTCTCCAGTTTGTTAGTGTTTGGGTTTAAAAGAAAGATAACTCAAGCTTAATGAATGGATATTTCCACATTTCCTTAGTGCTATAGTCCAAGTATGTATTATAAAAATGTCCTTTCTTATTAGTGACTGCAGTGTATAGTTAGCATGCTATTGTTAGTCTGCCGTTAGGAAATGATGTTGGTATCATGAATCTTAAGAGTTTTAGCTGACAGCTCTGTGTACTGCAGAGGTCAGGTTACAACAACATGTGCCATGTATGTATTTATTCATTCATTCCATTTGTTTACAAGTATGGTCCAATTGAGCAAATACCCATTTTCAGAGGAGGCCCAGGGAGAAAAGCTCCAAAGAACTTTGGGAAGTTATTTTACTTAGTTGTAAAACTAGCAAAAGTAAACAAGAAATGTTTTAGTGGATGTTTATATAACTTGGTTTTCTTTTATAGCTGTATGTTTTTCAAATACCCATGCTATATAGTCCTCTGATATGCACTTATGAAAGAAAACACAAGTTTTTGTTATATATTCCTGTTTATACAAACACAGCCACAGTTAAGTTATTTGCCTTATTAATTTTCTTTTTAAGGTTAAATCTACTTTGCCAAAGCCTCCTGTACAGTACATAAGAGAACAGCTGCACAATAAAACCTAAGCACAGTTTTATTAGTTAGCCAAGCATCCTATGCAGCATTTGATTGGAATGTGACAGGAAACCAGAGTATCCTTAGAAAACCTATGCAAACATAGGGAAAAAATACACACTCCACCCAGACAGCAGCTGAAGGGAAGTATCAAACTCTGCTACCTGAAACATTATGCATGCAGATGTTTTCTGGGAACAATTTTCTGTGTCTAAGAACATTCCAACCATCACAAGGAAAAACAAATGAATATTTGAAGTGAAATGGTAATTTTATTAGATTTTAGCATGATAGAAATTACTTTCTCTATTCTAGAAAATGGAGTCACAAAAACAACAAAGCTTGCTGGTCAGTCAGAGTTGCTAAGGGGTACATTAGCACACAGGACGAGCCTGCTATAAGATTTCATACTTACAGAACCAATGTGTCAAGACAAAACAAATCAAACAGCAACAGCATTGTGCTTTCTGCTAAACAAACCTTGCTGTCTTTATAGACTTAGGCCTATAAATCATACATCTCAACTGTACAGATTTCCACAGAATGTCCAGATTTTTGCCTCATATTTTTGGTCTGTTTTTCATAAAATTATGTATTTTCTATCAAACCACTGTCAGGTCATTAAAGACTGAAGTGAGAAAATAATGACAGACATTTCAGTTTCAAACTTCATATCCTTCAGAAAATCCATGCTGATGCAAAACGTGTTATTCAGTCAGCTTCCTAAGTTTGTAAGAGCAATATGTAAAAATTGTCCCTATTTTTGGGCCTTTGCCCCCCTATTATTTATGGCGTCAACCAGATTTCTTCATCTAAGAGGTTAAGAGGTATGCTGTAAATGCCAGTTGGTATTAATTCAATTTTGTGTATAATGTGTGATTGTACTTCATTCTAAACTTGCTGAACTTACTGAAGTAACAAAGCTTGTAAGTAGCTTTGAGCTGTATGAACCAATGCAAATTGTGCAACTGTCAGACACAGTTCCCCTGCTGCATATTGCAAAACATACCACCAGACCTATGTGTATGCATTCAGTTCATGGTGCCTGTACCCATGTGTATTGCTTTATAGTCTGGGCAGCACTGACTGGAAAGAGAATATACTTAAAGGTATTTGAATAAGTGGGATGGTACAGAGGTCAGAAATACAAATGCAACGATGGGAGGAGGTTAAATGGCAAAGTAACTCATTTAAATCTCATTGTGAAATATGATGCTTTATACAATAATCTGCACATTTTCAATAAAAGAAGGATGAACGACGAGGGAAGAATAAAGTTAGCAACAAGTAGTTATTCTCCTGGATTTTGTCAAAAGAAATACTTGGATGTGTGTGGATCAAAATATAGTTCAAAGGAGGGGGCACTAATGTATTCTGTTTTTCAGGAACTTGCCACTTTAGACAAGGTAGAGAGACAGTAATGTATTTAAAATTTGTTTTACTTATTATTTGGAAACCTGCATCTGAATAAACAACCTAGCACCATACACATAATTGGACTTTCTATAAAGTCAGTCTTTTTTTATTGCTTTTTCACTTGATTAAGGGGATTGGGCAGTACTTTAGGTGCCAGCTATGGCTCTGAAATTTAACATCTGGTACCTAAAATATTTCCATCAACAACTAACTTAATTATCTCCAAAATCTCAAGCATCATACCTTTGATGACATAATCTTAGGACTTGAAAATTCAGTCCACTCATACAGCAGAACATAATACAAATAACTATTAACCTTTACATCTTACCTGTTAAAGATGTTTCACCAACTAAACCACATCTAGTGAGTACCAGGGAAAAAAAAACATGCACTGGACAATTGGGGTAGGGTTTCACTAAGGTGGCGTGACATGTACACTCCCTACCTTTCCTCAATTCGCCAGTTCAGCAACCTACCTAACGATGCTGCACAGTCCTGTAACACAAATACTTGCAGCACTGCATGGAGCTGGCCTTGTGGCTGTGCTCAATGCTAATGAGGCATTCCAGGTGGACAGCCATATGCTAACTAGCCATGTGTTCACTCCCCAGGACCACCTCCAGGAAGAAATGGCTCAGCCGTTCTCTCCACAAACGTGGTGGAGGGGGGACCAGTAGACCACCAAGGAATAGCCCTAAACAACAATAATGGCACCAGTGACAATACAGGGATCAGAGTGGGAGGGATGCACTAGATCACCAGGGAATACCAAGTGCCATAATGGCACCAATGCCAGTATAGGAATTGGGGGATGGGGATGCACTAGACCACCAGGGATTACTCTTAAAGTGCAATAACTGCATCAACAACACTCTGAACTAGTTGAAGCTGACTAGCAACATGTAGCGTTAACCCTCTGAGCTAAACTATCAGGTACCTTGACTTACTACTTCAAACTTATAACTGGTGTTTCATCATTCTTCCCTTCAGAGTATCAATAAAGAAAATACATAAACAAAAGAAAATGTCACTTCTTCTCACATGAGGTGGTACCATTTTTACACATTCTTCTCATTCCAAGTCAATACTAGGAAATAGGAGTTCATAAAGCAGCCCCATCTCCAAAAAATAGCAAATGCATCAGCATACTTAGACTGTGAATTCACTGTCTGTGGTAATCAGTGGAATAATTTAATAAATAATCACATCTTCATAAACATTACTGGTACCAAATGCTTCCAGACTGTCAACTTAAAAGCCTTTACACTGTTCTCATTATGTCTTGCTAGCCATTGTAACACCATAACTGTAAGTAAAGAACCTCCCAAATTAAATTAGAATAGCAAGCAATGCAACAAACCATTTACAAAAATATTATATCAAACAATACAGTCCCCAATAGCTGATTCTTGCCAACTTACATTATAACTTTTATATGCCCCTTATGCATTATTGGCTATTTGTGATTCAAAAATTGGAAACCTGAGCTCAGTACATATTAAGTACATTTGAAAGAATGATGCCATAGACATTACCATGACT
Source organism: Protopterus annectens (assembly GCF_019279795.1). Taxonomy (NCBI): domain Eukaryota; kingdom Metazoa; phylum Chordata; order Ceratodontiformes; family Protopteridae; genus Protopterus; species Protopterus annectens. The sequence goes on along the minus strand of NC_056728.1, from coordinate 120,894,763 downwards.
GCCACCATTAAAACAATAATGTATTGGTCAAGTGCTTTCATCCCAGTGGTTTTCTACAAAATCTAAAATCAAATTATTCTTGTTTAAATTGCTTACTATGTCCAGTCAGATGCAAAACTGTGGGCACATATAATGCATATTATCCCATAAAAAACACATAATCATTTACAATTTACAATTGTAGATTTCTAGTAAAAAATGGTGCATCCAAAAAAAAAGAATTTAAATTGGAGCAGCCTCTGTTCCTCAACAGGTAGCATGCTTGCTTGTGTTGCAGAAGGCTGTGGATTCATTCCCACACCAGGAAGTTAATTTTCCAATACTGACACTGCAATGCAGCATATGGGGAGTGTTACACTCTTGAGTATGAAGTCTTCAAATGAGAATTTAAACCGAGACCCCATTTGCCTAAGTTGGTGGTAGCTCAGGTGGATGTAAAAGATCCCATGGCACTTATCAAACAAATGTGGGGAAATTCCTCAGTGTTCTGGCCAACTTTCCCCTAGTCAGTACAAATTCCACCTTGGGTCTCCCCTCAAAAGGGGTCACTGGCCTAGTAGGACTAACCCAGTCAACAAAATATAAACAAATAAACTGTCAAAGTTTTCTTGTCCTTATTGCTAATATGCTAGAAATTGAAATGCTATCATCCAACACAATCAAGGTATCATAGGCTTTTAGTTTCATACGTGATTACTAGGCTAACGACACAAGAGCCTTTAAAGCCTGGACAATAATACCCAGAATATGACAATATCACATCTTAATTCCTCAGATAAGGGATGGGGTAGTATCAGGGCAGTGGGTCTTTGGGTTTTGAAGCCCTGGATAATTTTACAGACTGCCTCTGTCCATAAGGGACATGGGCAGTACTCTGGGAGTGAATTTATGGTTCCCCATTCATTTGCCAAATTCCTTTTGAAGAGAGCGAGGGAGTGGCTTTGTTTTATGAAGATGGGAAGTTTATTCCATGGACAAAGTAGCCTTTGGGACAGAAATCTGTCAATCCAGCAAATTCTGTCAAAGTCATAAATAACGTTCTGGTCCATGGAATGCATAACCCTTGTATAATTTTTCTTGCGAATATGTGACATTTACATAAGGGGTGGATCGGAGAATGGCTTGTAGGTCAGGCATAAGTCACCTCTTAATAAATTATATGAAACAGACTAAAGAAATAGCGCCTTTAGTCGGGCCGCATAAGATGTGTCTGATGCTTTGTGTTTTTTTAGTTAGAAACCTGGTTAGGTACATGCAGAAAAGAGCATTGTACTTGATTATGGGCTTGATGATGGCCTAGTGCAATGGCATTATGACTTCCTTTGATTTTGATGCCTTGCCTTTACTTACAAATTGAGACACACAAAAGGATTGCCTTGCTACCATAGCTACCTGATGGTCTAATTTTATATATCTGTGTTCCTAGGTCTCTCACACTGAGTCTAATTTTAGGAATGTACTATCAATATTATAATTTGCAAGGATATCTGATTTACCAAAGGGTATGGTTATGCATATTTTAGCACTTAGTCTCAGACCATGGTTTTGGCAACAGTTGTTTGTCGTTGTTAGGCCCGTTTTTAGGATGTCAACATCATTTGAGGATTCAGTGATTGTTCCCAGTTAGTCACTGGCAATCTTAGTGAGCCAGAGGCACTCAACAGTATATACAAAACAGGAGAGTTCCCAACACTGAGCCCTGTGAGATACAGCTAGTCACCTATCTGGACAACATGTGCCATGTCAGTGAGCTAGTTGACTATCCATCTGATGATGTAGAAGTTTGTGGCTTACTCAGTAAATTTATCTATGCTCCCCGAGTGGAGGACTTTGTCAAAAGTTTTGGCCAGGTCTAGAGAAGCTGTTTGTACTGTTTTACTCTCATCCATGGCGCTGGTTTCTTTCTTAAAGAAGTCCACCAGACTGAGCAGGCAAGATCTCACTTTGACAAAGCGAAATTGGGTCTGGTCCAGTGTTTGGAGAGTTCCTAACTTATTATTGATCAGACCCATGATAATTCTTTCCATGGATTTGCAGATAACACTGGTCAAGCTTATGGGTCTGTAGTTCCCTGGGTCAGTTGATTAGTCCCCTTGTGCAGAGGGACGACTGTTGCAGTCCTCCATTCCTCTGGGACAAAGCCCGTCTGGAAGCTGCTGTTAAAGACAGTTTCTAGTGACCCTGATAGTTCATGTTTTAAGCTATTTAAGAAGCATCCTGAAATGTTGTCGGGACCCCTGGAGGCTGTGACTTTGTCTTTAGTGAGAGCAGTAAGGACCTGTTCCCTTGTAATGACCAGTAGGGAGATAGATGTGGGTATTTCTTTGGGTGTGGTAGGAGGTGATGGGCGGAGAAGCTTGAACTGAACTTTTCAGCTGGCAGGTTTGCTATAGTTTCAGGCTGGGTGCAAGTGTTGCTATTTATAATTAACTCTGCACATTGCTGAGCATTTCCCTGAGGTTATGAACATAATTTAAAAAAGCCTTATGGTTATCTTTTACCTGGGAGGCTATTTTTGCCTCATAGTTTGCTTTGGCAGATTTGACCAGCTCTCTAATTTGTTGGTTTAAACTGCTGAGTGTCTTTTTGCACTACTTTCTTTGTTCCTTCTTGGCTTTGGAGAGGATTTTCTTCCTTTTGTTGAATAGCCTATATATGCTAGGGGTACACCAGGGTAGTTTATTTTTGCCAATAATCATAGGTTTGACTTGGACAGGTACTGCCTCCTCTATGCAGCTATGAATGTTTTTTTACAGTGCTTTTGTGTACAGCTCAGGGCAGGTGTCGGTACCATCCAGATTTGGAGAGGCTTGGAAGTTTAATAAGCTGTCACTTAGTTTGAAGTAACTGGCCTTAGCAAAGTTCTTAACAGGTTTGGTGTTTGATTGGGGGGTTCTAGGTTAGTTATAATATGAAAGGAGATCATTTTGTAGTTAGATCTTACCAAGGAGGAGTTAATGCACTGGAGGGAGCAGGATTCCTCCATGATTGTGAGTACCAAGTCTAGGATATTTGTACCTTTAGCTTTGGAGCTAACTAGTTGCTCCAGGGTGAATACATTGACAAATTCCAAAAACCTTTGAGCAAGTGAATTATGGGTCATATAAGTCTCCCAGTTTATGCAGGGGTAGTTGAAGTCACCCATAAGTATGGTGTTAGACTGAATGTTAAGATACTACGTAGGTAGGAGGTGTGGTTTTCCATTCTGATGTTAGGGGATCGGTAGCTACCAAGGATATTATAAGAGGTTGCACCTGGGTTAGTTGGGCATGGAGCAGCTCAAGCAAACCATGTTGTTGGACCAGTCTAGCAGTGTACTTTAGCCTTTATGAACACTGAGACACCTCCTCCCTTTGTTTTATCCTGAGCTGAAGGGGGGTTGAAATGTTTGAAAGGCATTGTAGCTTTTGATAGCTGGGGTGCCTTCCATGGTTCTGAACCATGTTTCCATGACTGCACATGTGTCTGTATTCTCCATGATGAGGATTGCTTCTAGGGAGTGCAGTTTTTTGGCAGTACCTTTAGGTAGTCATGAGTGATTTTTGTTATGCTGGAAGGTTTAACAACTTGGCACAGCCTAAAAAAGGCACTCTGAGGATAGATAACATTTTATAGTATCCGGAAGCCAAGTAGTGACAAGTGCAAGCCATCTCTGACAAAGCATCATGGTTTGTCAGTCATGTCTCCCCAGGCTGACAGATATTGGACCCCCTTGTTGTGACACCAGAAACTAAGTCAATTGTTGAAGTCAATCATTTATTGCTGGTATTGTGGCATCATCACTGGTGAAACTAGGATGCTATTCAAGCTAGATTCATACCTGCCTGCGACACATATTTCAGATATCTCCATCATGTCTCCTTTGTGTAGTCTAGTGAGGTACATCTTAGATCGTTTACACCCACATGGACTATGACTGTGTCATACTGGTATTTGTGGTTTAAAGACCTACATGCATGTGTGATCTGCCTGATCCTGGCTCCAGACAGAGAGCTCAGCGTGTTCTTCTCTTTGTTTAGCCTGGTAAGGGGACATCAATATGTCTTACAATAGAATCCCCAACAACTAGAATGTTTGGCTGTGTGGTGTGCTGCCTTAAGGGCTTGGAACCCGCACTACTATGATTTTCAGAGGTATGTGTTGTGTGAGGTGCTTTTTTGAGTGTGTGTGTGTATATTTGTGTGTGTGTGTGTGTGTGTGTGTGTGTGTGTGTGTGTGTGTGTGTGTGTGTGTGTGTGTGTGTGTGTGTGTGTGTGTGTGTGCGTGTGTGTGCATGTGCATGTGTGCGCGTGTGTGCGTGTGTATGCGCACGTGTGTGTGGGGGGGGCACTGAGGATGCTTTTAGAAGGTCTTGGAGCTTTGAGTAGATTACATGAGTACCTCTGCACATGTGGGTCTAGTTGTTTGTTTCTTAGTGTTGTTAGGGAGTGTTTTGGATGTAACATTGACCTCCTCTATGCAGCTATGAATGTTTTTTTACAGTGCTTTTGTGTACAGCTCAGGGCAGGTGTCAGTATCATCCAGATTTGGAGAGGCTTGGAAGTTTAATAAGCTGCCACTTATTTTCATGCGTGTATGTGAGAGCTTTGCCACCAGTGACATTGTGTATCTACATCTTTCAAACACTGTGTTTGTCTTTTCTAAAATTAAATGGTTGTCAGCGAACATGAGGCAATTACTACACTGCCTCAGGATGCCCATATCCATCAGGTCAGAAACATAGATGGCAGTTAAGTGCCTATCCATTATAACAGATCCTTAGAAGATGGGAAGGAGTAGGGAAGAGTAACTAAAGTGCTTAGTAGTATACCATTAGATAACCTGCAGTGGTGCTGCCCTCTGCACAAGCTAGCATCAAAATCACACTTTTAGTACCTATTTTTGCATTATTTCTGCCTTGCTCAAATAATTTTCTTTCCATATTATATTATTTGATTGTTAGCTCTCCAAAATCACTTTCACCAAACATTGGAGTAAGTTTTTTTTTTTTTTTTTTTTTTTTTACCAGGGGGAAGTTTGCTGACCACCATATGGTGGGACATAGCACGAACTTAAATATACTTACACCAAGGTTACTCAACAGTGGAATAAATTAAATTCACCACTGTCACTGAATGTTTTCAGTGAAATGTCTTTGCACTTCAGACATACGAATTACCTGCTGTTACTCAGTTGACCACTTCCCATATTTTTCGGCAATATCAATGTGGTACTTAAAGTATCATGATTATTTTCTGAATACAGGAAAAAGACAGCTTTGTTAGCTAAATTTCTGGTGCAAGAAATATGGTAAACAAAGTTTTGTCATCCACCTCTCAGTGCTGCTAATCTCCATTCTCACACAAAGGCATAAACAGTGGCCACCACAGAACAGTACTGAGAAGCTAAAAAACTTTTAAAATTTGTAAAACTCTTCTAAATGATACATTTTTCTTTCTCTGTATGACTGTGCAAAGTGTTTTTAACAGTTGTTAGGTGATCAAAATGCACTTTATTTCTGACTGTTGACATTGAGAAAACTTTTAAGTAAGTACAGCTTTCAAAGCTGTAAAACAGTTTCTGCTCATGTACCTTTTATTTAACTAGTAGTGCATGGGGTGCAGCTATGGATTCATTTCCTGCAAAGAATTATGATATGATCTCTGATCAAAATGTGTATGTTAGCTGATGCTTATCATGAGATTAAAAAAAAAAATCCTCAGTGTCAGATTCCCCTCTTGTGGGGTAGGAACATCTAAAATCAATTCCTGTCCCTAAGATTAAGAATCATAACCTGAATGAAAGGAAAATTATTTCCTTTTTAAATTCAGGGAAGTCTCAGAATGTAAAGACTGAAAGCCTTGAAATAAAACCTTAGCAAAACCCAGCCAATCTTCCCTGTCTGTCCTATGTGATGATGCGGAAGAAAAATAGGGGGGGGGGGGGGGTAGCAGTCTCCCAGGAAAAAAGACTATGCCGTCTCTGAATACTTTCATTTTGACTTTGTCTCAGGTAACCAAACACTCTCTAAAATATTATATATATATATATATATATTATTGTAACACTGCTGGTGCTGCTTTTAGAAGCTGTCACTGGGTCAGTGATGAGCAGGTCTGCCTGATCACGATCCCAGAATTTACCAGTGGATTTCAAAGCTCTGCTCTTGAAAGCCCCACTGCATAAAGAGATATAATTTTGGTATAATAACATCTAGCAGTTGTTAACAAGCTGTTTTCTGTGGTCCAGTAGAGTAAGGTTTCATTCTCAGAGCTTCCATTGCCTGACTGTGTGACTGAGCAAGTCACTTAACTAGACATTGCTCCCAGGCTGAATCTGAAAAAGGTCCATGACGATTGGTGTTGTTCCTTGGAAAACAAATACAAATACATAAATACATTTGGTCCTTGTTCTGAGGTCCTTAAAAGATTGGACGAAAGGGGAATGCTAATTCAGGGGATCAACCAGATTTTTCAACACTCAATGCCTAAATGCAATAGAAACTTTCCATCCATCAGGTTCCTTTAATATAAAACAAAATAAACAATGTTAGCAAGGCACAGGTAAACAAAAGTTTAGAAAGCAGTGCCAGAGAGGTTCAAAGACGAGGAGAGTATCCTCCCAGAACTAAGGACAATCTAAGAAAGTAGACTGACTATATGCCCCTTCTTGATTTTTCTCCCTTCCAACCCTGGCATCCCGTAAAGCATCCCAATTGTCTAGGTCTTCACTTTCCTCTTTAGGAACATTTAACCTCAGACAATTGGGTTCTGAGAATCATTTAAAAGGGGTACATCTGGCAGTGGGATTCCCATACTCCTTTTCATGGGATTCCTCTGCATCCTTCCAATCAAGCATCCTTGTTTCCTCCTATACTACATCAAATGTTATCTCAGGGTGGAGAAACAGGGTTCTAGCCAAGAATCTTTCAGGAGGCAAAGAAAGAGAGAACTTGGAAACCCATCCCAGACTTTTCTTTTCTAAACCTTCACATTAGAATCACAAAATGTAAAATGTTTTCTCTACAGTCTCTGCAACCTCTCATTCTACCTTTCAGTTTCCTAGTAACTCTGGATTTAAAAGATCCAAATTATCACATTCCCAATCTCAAAGATTTCAGACACTTTTTGCGTTTTTTTTCCTCTGTCTGGTTTCCTTTTTCTGTTTATTGCTTTACACTTTGTCTTGTCTATGCCTCCAATGGTGTTCACAAAATGCCTGGTTTCAGTAATAGCCCATATACATATATTTCAAGCATGGGCATTAGTAAGTTCATAGGTCCATAGGTGTGCACTAGGCTAATGGCCGTGGAGCCTTCCCAAGCCTAACCCATAGAAGTGCCCTGGCAAGTAGAGCCACTGGAGTCATCTCCGGGGTGAATTTTTTCTATTTCCCATCCACTCATCAAGATTTATCTTGAATAGGGCCAGTGAGGTGCTCTTCTTGACATGTATGGGAAGTCTATTTCAGAGCATGGGCAGTCTATGGATTATGAACCTGTCCCTCCAGCATGTCCTGTTGATTGTGGTAATGAGGTTGAGGTCTCTGGAGCGTGTGGTGTGGTGGGATTGGGATTTCTTTAGATGTAGCATTTCTAACAGAGCTGGATCAGACATGGCTTTGTAAGTCAAGCAGAGATCACCTCTTAGTAGATGATATGAGACAGAGAATAGCTGGAGTTTTTTGAGTCTGTCCATGTAGGACATGTGTTTAAGGCCTAGGATCCTCTTTGTGAGGTACTTTTGTGGCCTTTCCAGCTGTTGCATGTGTCTAGTGAGGTACATGCCAAATGGGGCATTATACTCGATGATTGGCCTAATGAGGGACGCATAGAGAGAGATGATGACCTCTTTCTTCCTGGATGCAAAACCCTTGGTAATGAGATGTGCTACATAGAAGAACTTTCTGACCACAGTGGCAATGTGGTGGTCAAAGTTGAGGTTGCTGTCAAACTGTGTCCCCAAATCTCTTATAATGCCTTCAGTGTTCAGTGGGCTCCCATTGATGTGGTAATTAGTGGTAATTGAGTTTTTCCCAAAGGGGATGATGACGAATGCTTTGGCATTAAGCTTAAGGCCATGGTGTCGACACCAGTCATTGATCTCAGTGAGGCATTTCTGTTGGATGTCTACATCATTTGGGGAGTTAATAATGGCTCACAGCTTGCAGTTATCTGTGAATTTGGTCAACCATAATCCCTCTGTGTTGGCCTGGACTTCTGAGAAGTAGATGCCAAACAGGAGAGGACCCAGGACTGATCTCTGTGGGACTCCACTCGTGACTGGTTGGCAGTCTGACTTGGAGTCTGCTACTTTCACACTGTGGGTTCTATCTGTGAGCCAATTTGCAACCCACCTAATGATATAGGGGACAATGCCTAATTTGGTGAGTTTATCAATAATTTCTGAGTGGGGAATGGTATCAAAGGCCTTGGCCAGATTGAGGTAGGCTGCATGAACTGCCTTGCCCTCATCCACAGCTCTGGTGACTGACTCAAAGAAGTCAACAAGGTTGAGCAGGCATGATCTACCTTTCACAAAACCAAATTGCATGGGATCTAGAGTTTGGAGTTTCCCTATATCCTTGTTAATTAGGTCCATGATGATGATGTACTCCATAGCCTTACATATCAGACTTGACATGCTAATGGGACAATAATTCCCAGGTTCTGTAGTCGCTCCCCATTTATGAAGCGGGATGACAGTGTGCCATTCGGTAGAAACAAAGCCTGAGGTGAGGCTGTGATTGAACAGGGCACACAGATGTGGTGCCAGTTCAAATTGTAGTTCATGTAGAACACATCCAGGGATATTGTCAGGTCCTATGGAAGCTGTATTCTTGGCCTTGGACAATGCAGGTTTAACCTACGCTGCAGTAATGCTGGCTGCCTGGCATTCCTCTAATATTGTGATTGGTCCTTTGGGGGAAGAGAGGGGTAACGTTGGCACTGAATCTGTCGGCCAGTATGTTGGCAATATCTGTTGGCTCTGTATAAGAGGTACCATTGTGCAGTAACGCAGAGCAAACTTGGGTATTGCTGTGGAGATTCTTGATATAACTATAGAAGGCTTTGTGGTTGTTTTAGTGTCTGCCGCAATTCTGCCTTCATAGGTGGCTTTAGAGATTTTGATGAGGGATCTCAAGTTTTTGTTGAGGCTAATAAGGGAGTTTTTTCCAGTCTTGGGACTTCACCTTTTTCTGCAACAGTTTCTTCCTTCTGTTGTTGAGTTTATTAATGGCAGGGCACCATCAGATTGGCTTCCTTTTTTTATAAGGAGAGCGTCTTGGTTCTGTTGGGTATGGCTAGTTCTATGCATTTATTTATGTGTTCGTACAGTGCATCGGTATATGATTTGGCAGTCATGCATCTATTTTCCATTGACATGGGTGCCATGACGTTAGCAACCTCTGTTTTTAGGAGCCCAAAGTCAGCTTTGGAGAAATTTTTCATGGTGGTTACCTTTGCTGGGGGTGTGGATGAAATCTGGATTTCCATGGTGATTAGTTTGTGGTCAGATATAACCAGGGAGGAACTGGCTATTGGTGTAGAACAACAGCTGCCCATATTATTAATAACCAGATCAAGGATGTTGCTTCCTCTAGTGGGGGTAAAAATGAGCTGGTCTAGGGCATTGGAATTGATGAATTCCAGGAAGCATTGGGCCAGTGTATTGGTGCATGAGTAGTTTTCCCAGTTGATGGAGGTGTAGTTGAAGTCACCTGGTATGAGAGCATTGGGTTGTACCCTAATAGTTTCCAGGGAGCTTAGGAATGTGGAGTAAGAGTCTTGGGACATGGTTGGGGACCTATAGCAGGCTACGACCTGAATCGCCGTCTTACCCAATGTTAGTTGTACCTGAAGTATCTCAGATGCATTATGCTGGGCTACTAGTCTGGAGGTATGCATATCCTTTATGAATATGGAGACACCACCTCCTTTGGAGCTTCGGTCCCTATTCTGGGGCCCTTCTAGCTTGCCAATATACCAAAAAACGTGTTCCCATAATAAGTGTCCAGGCTGCTCTTAAAAATATCTAAACTAGTACTTGCTTTAACGTAATTTGGTAGGAGTTTGCAGTCATCTTTGTTACATCAATATAACCTCCCTGTATTTGTGCCGGAAAAGTAAAAGTAGAACAAGAAAATTGGGCAGGACTGAGCCCTGTGGACACCCACTTGTGACAGGCTTGAGAGTCTGACATTTGAGTCAGCTTCTCTGTCCGTGGGTTCTGTCACTCAGCCAGGGTGCTGCCATCTTTGTGATGTATGGTTGACATTTAAACTGATGAATGATTTTTTCAATGATAGATAGAATTATTATTGTTGTATGTTAGCCAGATCGGGGTAGGCTGTATGGACTGCCTTTCCTCATCAATAGCTTCAGTGACTGTTTCGAGAAAACCAAGTCAACCAAGTAAAAGAGCATGATCTGCCTTTGACAAAAGCAAACTGGGTTGGATCCAAAGTCTGCAAGTCCATTATGATCCTCTCCATGGCTTTGCAGATAAAATAAAGGGGGCGTAGACTTCAGTTGCGCCAATTTCAGGAGCTTTTGGAGGCACATGCTCAGTACAGGTAAGTCAGACCACGCAGTCGAGGTGCGTATCCAGAGGTAAGACTTTGATTAAACCTCTGTCTTAACTGTTAATTTAATTCTCATTGATAATTTGGAGCACACCTGCAGGACACCATCAGATCCTCCCAGGTGCTTTGGTTTGCTTGTTTGGAGAGCTTTTCTCAGACCACTGTTTGGGTGGGGGGGCTGTTTGCGTTTGGCCATATCTCTCCTTGGGGGGGGGGAGAGTTTGCACTGAACCTGTGTCTCAGATGGTATGGCAATGTCTGTAGGATCCAGTAATCTTCATCATTTTTTGAACTAGCTCTGAGCATGTCTGGGATGCAGTCCGGTGCTGTAGAAGGCATTTGTAAGTGATTTCAAGGCTGATGTACTGTTTTTTCCATGACGGGGGGGGCCTTAAAGGAGACCACCTCTTTAGAAGAAGTGTGAAGTCGTTGGAGAAGTTCTTTACTGTGGTCTTTTTTTTTTAACAGGGGGGGTGGGATGAGGACCTCACCAGTCTTGAGGTGTGAATATGAGATACCCCCCTCCTCCTTTCTTAGTATTGTGTTTTGGGAGGGGGCGGAGCATGCATGATATGAAAAACCTGATAGCGCAGGGGGTGCTGCTCTCAGGAGAAACAAGGTTTCTGTCACAGCACAGACATCGATGTTCTCCATACTGAGGGCCCTCCGGTGCGTGCATTTTGAGATTTAGACTTCTGGCATTGATTATCAGCATATTTCTCCTCTGCCCAGATGGTCAATTTAGTCAAGTTATTTTTGCAGACATGCCTTATCATTGACCCTGTAAAATGCTAAGTTGTATCTATATAAATTGCTCAGCCAGCACACTTCATCATCATTATTATTAGTTATTTATAATTGTTATAGAACATCATGGGATCCATTTTAAACATATGCATGCTGCTATGCAGTATATAGTTTCAAGTCCTAGCCTAGCCAGTTCTGACAATAACTTGTCCAATATTATTTTTTTTTATTTTTTTTTCACAAAAAAAAGAAATAGTCTATATGACTCTGGGTTTTGTCCTGCTCCCCTTCCCTGTGCTTTGTTTGAGCTCTGCACAGTTCTTTTTTTCAATATAATCTAATTTGATTCCAGTATCTGGGGTTACCTGGATGTCACTAGCTCCTCCATGTCTTATGTATATATAAAAGGTTTCCTATTATGCTCAATAGCTGATCTTGTCTCACACACTGTGCTTTAGGTTCATAGGTTCATAGGTTGGTACTAGGCTATCAGCCCTAGGATCCCTGGGTGAATTTCTTTCTCCCCCATCATCGCAAGGGTTCCTCCTTCTTGAAGAGGAAAAAGAGGCACTCTGCTTGTGTATGTGGGCAATCTTTTTCCAGAGTCTGGGAGTCTCTGGGTCAAACTATCCCCTCCAGTTTGTTTGTGATGACAAGGTTTAGAACCCTGGAGCATGTAGCTCTGAGGGATTGGGATTTCTTTAAGTGTAGCATGTCGGGCATCTGCTTTAGGCCTGTGATTCTTTTAGTGAGGTATTTCTAAGGCCTTTCCAGTTGTTGCAGATGTCTTGAGAGGTACATACCAAATGGGGCATTGTATTCTATAATGGGTCTAATGAGGGATGAGTACAGTGGGACAATGACCTCCTTTTTCTGGATGAAAAGCCCTTCGTGATGAGGTGTGCCACATAGAAGGATTTCCCGACTGTTGTGGCAATGTGGTTATCGAAGGTGAGACCACTGTCCACCTGTGTCCCTAAGTCTCTTATCACACTTTCTGTGTTTAGTGTACTGCCACCTATATGGTAATTCATGGATACATGTTTTTTCCCAAAAGGGATAACAATAAATTTCTTGGCATTGAGCTTGAGCCCATGGCTCTGGCACCAAGCATCTGTTTCTGTAAGGCCCTTTTGTAGAGTATCCACATCATTTGGGGATTCAATAATGGCTCCCAGTTTGCAGTCATCTGCAAACTTTGTTAGCCAGAGTCCCTTAGTGTTGACCTGTACTTCAGAGAAGTAGATGCCAAACAAGAGCGCCCCAGGACTGAACCCTGAGGTACTCCACTTGTCACTTGTCTGGAGCTGGATTTGGAGTCGGCTACTTTTACAGTGTGGGTTCTGTCAGTAAGCCATTTAGCAACCCATTGGGTGACATAGGGATTAATGCCCAACTTAGTAAGTTTATCTATGATTCCAGAGTGGGGATGGTGTCAAAGGCCTTGGCAAGGTCTAGATAGGCTGTGTGGACCACCTTACCCTTGTCCATGGCTCTGGAGACTGATTCAAAGAAGTCAATCAGGTTCAGGAGACAAGATCGGCCCTTCACAAACCCAAACTGGGTGGGGTCCAGAGTTTGAAGGTTGCCAATGTCTTTGTTTATAAGTTCCATGATAATACGCCCCATGGCCTTGCAGATAAGGCTTGTCAGACTGATGGGACGGTAGTTTCCGGGATCCAAGGTGGATCCCCTTGTGGATTGGGATAACTGTAGCTCTAAGCCACTCAGTGGGCATGAAACCTGAGGTGAGGCTATGATTAAACATGACACTTAAGTGAGGTGCCAGTTCATATTGTAGTTCATGTAGTACACAGCCCAGGATGTCATCTGGTCCCATGGATGCTGTATTCTTGGCTTTAGAGAGTGCGTTTTGTACCTGTGTGGCCGTTATTACTGGAATTTGGCAATCTTCCGGTATTGAGATGGGCCATTTAGGGGTGAGAGGGGGGTGAAGTTGGCACTGAATCGATCTGCCAGGATATTGGCAATATCCTTTGGATCAGTATATTTAATGCCATTCTGTTTTAGCTCAGAGCAGATCTGAGCATTGCCATTTATATTCTTGACATAGTTATAGAATGCTTTGTGGTTGTCTTTGGAATCTTTGGCAATTTTATTTTCGTAACTAGCTTTGGAGGATTTTATGAGGCATCTCAGTTTCTTACTGAGGCTAGTAAGGGAGTTTTTGCATCCTGGGATTTTCCTCTTTTCTGCAAAAGTTTCTTCCTTTTGTTGTAAAGTTTGTTTATGGCAGGGGACCACCAGATTGGCTTCCTTTTTGGATGAGAGCATTTTGGTTCTATTTGGGATGGCACGATTCATGCATGAGTGGATGTGCTCACAGTGCCTTAGTGTAGGATTCAACAGTTGAACTTTCAGTTCCCATCTGCATGGGTGTTATGAAGTTTGTCACTTCTGACTTGAGTAGCATGAAGTTGGCTTTGGAGAAGTTTTTATAGTGGTTTCTTTACTGGGGGTGGGGGTGGGATGTGGATGTTAAGGGTGATTAGCTTATGGTCAGACCTGACTAACGAGGGGTGACCATAGGTATGGAGCATTGATTTCCCATGTTGGTAATGACCAGGTCTAGAATATTGGAGCCCCTGGTGGGACTATGGATTAGTTGATCCAGGGCATTGGAATTTATGAATTCCAAGAACCGCTTGCTAAAGGTGTTGGGACATGAGTAGTTTTCCCAGTTAATGGCAGGGTAGTTAAAATCACCCAGTATTAGGGTGTTTGGTTCTATCTTAATATTTTCCAGTATGTTTAGAAAGGTGTAGTGAGAATCTTGGAGTATGGTGGGGGATCTGTAGCAAGCTACAATTTGGATTGCAGTCTTACCTAGTGTTAGTTGCACTTGGAGAATTTCAGACACATTGTGTTGGCCAACTAGCCTCGTGGTGTGAATATCCTTGGTGAATATTGACACTCCTCCACCTTTAGTGTTTCGGTCCTGGTTTGGTGGCCGAAAAGTGTGGTAAGAGTTATAGCCTGGTATTGCAGTGGTGCTCTCTGGAGCCTTGAACCAGGTCTCAGTTACTGCACAGATATCGATATTCTCCATTTTTAGGAGTGCCTTGAGGTTTAGGCTTAATCTGTTTGTCCAGCTTGTTTATTTCAGTTTTCAGAGTTGTAATTCGATCTCTCTTCCATTTCTTGTATTTTTTGTCTCTTACCTTAATCAGACATTTTGTTCTTATGGAAATATATCCCCCTTGTGTTGTATGCCTAGATCCTGATGTTTTTGATTTCTTGCACTCAAACAATTTCTCTTTCAAAACTTTCCACATTCCATCTGCAGTTTTTCCACTGAACCCATTGCTGCCTGCAGGGCATTCACATTTTTCGGTACTTAGTTAACTGTCTTATTTTGCAGTTTCTTTTACAAGCTATCAAGAGTTTCTGGGTTGGGTAAAGAAACATGTTTCTTTAACCAATCCAGAAACTGCAGAGACCACGACACCCAGAGTGCTAAGATATCAGGAGAACAAAGAAAAATCTATAATTCTATCACTCAGGGTAGTGCTATTGGGATGTCTTCTGGATACATGCCTCATGATGGCTTTTTTTTTTTTCATGACAAAGTAGAATTTTACAAGGAATCATTCCTGATATTCTCCAACCAGTCTTTGACATCTGCCAGGGAATATCTTAACACTCTGGGTGTCGTGGTCTCTGCAGTTCCCATAATTCATTTGGTCAGACTTCTCATGAGAAAATTCAGTGGTTCCTCAAATCAGTTTGGACTCCATACTAGCATCCCCTATCATTTCAAATTCCAGTACTGTGCTTTGTAAAAAGGGAGTTATTTTGGTAGGTGATATGTACCAGGATGACTTAATTTTTTTAACAATCGATATTAGGGATTTATTTTCTGTTATACCCCACGAGGAAGGTATTGAGTGGTTTTATTCATACTTATGCCAGCAAACCAGCATGAGCCATCATCGGATTCTTAATATCCGTACCTTAATGGAGTTAGTATTAGACAATAACATCATTACCTTTGAACAGCAGCTTTTTAAACAATGCAAAGGTGTTGCTATGGGAGCAGCGTGTGCCCCCATTTTTGCAAACATTGTCTTTGCATATTAGGAGTTGGAATACATTGTACATATCCCATATTCTTGTTTTTGGTCATATTATGGCTGTTTTTTGGATGATATTATTATTCTATGGAAAGGTGACAAACAGGAGCTAGATCGCTTTTTCTCTTACATGCGGGATAGCACAGACTTTCTGGAATTTACCATCAGCACAGGAGATTAAGTTGTTAATTATTTGGACATCACTCTTGTGAAAGATAAGGTAAAGAAGGGGGTTAGCTCCACTATAGATAGAAAACCTACTTATTCAAACACCTTATTGCATTTTGATACCTGACACCCGGTACACCAGAAGAGGTCACTTGTTAAAGGGTAGGGGGTACGATAGCCAGGATGGTATCTGACTTTAACGAGTTTCTAACACAGATGGACATATTAGGGGATATGTTTACTAACTGAGCATATCTAGAGAAGCTTGTTATGGATATAATGTAATGAAAGAAGTGACAAATGAAAGGATAAATGGGTAATTTTTCCTCTCCTAGGTACAGTGAGTATGGTTCAGACAGAAACTAATGTTATAAAAAAAAAATTAGTTTTAACAAAGCTGCAGTTTTAACATACAATAAGCAGTTTCAAGTTATAAAGGACATTATTTACCGTAACTGGAGTATTTCTAAGATTGAACCAGAGTATTATAACATCGTAGGATATACCCCCAAAATTGTATATAAAAAGGATATCTGTTTTAAAAGTATGTTGGAAAAGGTAAAACAGGGGAGACAAAATGGGGGGGATGAAAAAATGTAGATACTGCCTACAATGTAGGTATATGATAGAGACCAGTGAAGTAAATATCGCCAATTATGGGCGATGTATTATTAATAGAAAATATAACTGTGGTAGCAAAGCAGTTGTTTATTTAGCCCTGTGCACACAATGTCAGGGTTATTACTTTGGAAAAACCATTAACACTTTCAGGAGCTGGGTATTTCAACATTGTTATGACATTAAAAAGAAGGAAAGTAAAAATGCTTTGGCAGCACATATCATTGAAAATGATGGACACGATCTTAAATTTGTTATAATTGATTAGGTTATTTTAGGGGATAGAGGTGGTCCTTTAAATGACTATCTAGAACAAATGGAGCTCAAATGGCAACTGCAGACTAATGCAAGCAATTATCCAGGCTTAAATAGTGCAGTGACCATTAGCTCCATTTTAAGGTTAAAAGCTAACTTTTATCAGTAATGTTCGTATGTAAATTTTGGTTATGCATTTTTTTACATATCTATGTATTTTTATCATGATATTTATGCATTTATATATGTTTATAAGCATACTATTGCACAAGTTTTAAAGTAGTTGTAAATACACCTTTAAGGAGGTGTAATTCATTCAAGTTAATGGCTTTATGCTAATTATATAGGGGTTTACTATAAATTGAGTAGGCTGGGTTTGAAAATGTATTATGATGAAGTTTCTATTTGGGAAACAAAAAGCGCTTTAATAAAATTACTTTGGAGTGGATTCTGGACTTGGTTCCTTTGTGTTTGTTATTTTTATAAGTTTGTGTGGATTTTCACCAGTTTTTGTGTTGAATAATTGTATGGCTTTTTTATTATACATTTTTGTAACTTTCTGTTTCAAATAATTGTTTATTTGATGATGTTTGACTGTGTAGCAAAGATCTTGTTGCTTCTGTTAGATTGTCTTCAGTGAAATGTCCTAGATCTGAAAAATACTGGTAGAATATCACATATTACTTGTTGAAGGATAAAACCTCAGCATACCAGTATATCTACAAAGATGTGATATTGTCTGAAATCTTCTAAACTAGCCCATTTCCGCTCACCATCCCACTCCCATTAATACAATATGACTTGGTAATTCCTCCTCTTGGTCTGCATGATAACTTTTACAAAGAATGAATAGGGAAGAATGCTACTTTACAATAATTTTAGTGCTAAGTTATTGTTTTGCAATAGTTGCCTTCTTCCTTCAACCATGTTAAATAAACAGGATTTAAAGTTATCTAATGAGAATTTTCTTACAGAGATCTGTGAAAGTCATATGTTTCATTAAGAAAAATGTTATTGCAATATATGAAATTAAAGGGATACAGTAGGTATTCTATATACTTACAGTGAAAAATAAGTAAGCGTTGGATACAAATGCAGTAACATCTTTTCGCAAACAGCTATATGATGGTCAACCTGAAAAAAAGTCACTGAGGTCAGTGTTAAAGCATCTTGCATTAATGCATATAATTAATAATTGTCAGAGGAGATGACATCTAATTTAGTTACTTTTCATCTAGTGACTGGTAGGATCAATGCTGTAATAGTGGCTTATTATATATGTATGTATATAATGGTATACTGGTAAAGGGGTGAAAGGCATATTTTATTCTGCAGCAGTGCATAATGGCAGACAGAAATGTACCACAGTTTGTTAATGTGATATCTGTGTAGTGTATGTCTGCATTCCTTGGCATCTTAACCATGCACAGTCCAACACATCTAAGCACAAGTTAAACATCACTAAGTAGATGTCTAAAGAAAGCTAATCATATCAAAGAAGTAAGCTGGTAAAGGCAGTCTCAACTTAATGAGTATTGCTGCTGAAATTGAGTTGGCATATAAGTACTTGGACCCTACAAGCATGATAACTTTACTTATGACTTGAGGCTGAAGGGCAGCAGCACTAAAGCCAGAATGACACAATTCCATGAACGGTACTTATTTCAAGCCCTAAACAAATTGGCTGGGATTCAGAAAGGGCTACTGTCAGCTTTAATCCTTAGAATGGTCAGTTATCCACTAGCAATAGCCCTTTCTGATTCATAGACAGGCCCACTACAGTGACTCTACAACCGTGCTGAATGCTAATAAGGCATTCCAACGGAATGTTCTGTGCTAATTAGCCACACGTGTTCCACCAAATATGAATGCATTAAAGTATTTACGCAACCCAGTGATTCAGAAATTCACTCTGCTGCATAAATTAGCACAGCTGGCAGTGTTAATTAGCACTGCAGAAATGTTGATCTTCCCTATTTTAGTTAGTTGGAGAGACCATGTAAAAGAGAAGATCAGGTAAATGTGTTTCTGCAGATGTAACGGTGAGGGTGTTTTTATGTACGTATGTGTTTAGCAGCATGTATGCATGGCTGTAGAGGGGTGTGTGTGTGTGTGTGTGTGTGTGTGTTTGTGTGTGTGTGTGTGTGTGTGTGTGTGTGTGTGTGTGTGTGTGTGTGTGTGTGTGTGTGTGTGTGTGTGTGTGTGAATTGATGAGTGTGTCTGTAAGTGTGATCAATAGTGTGTGGGAAGGGTGATGTTGCATGGATGTGTGTGTGTGTGTGTGTGTGTGTGTGTGTGTGTGTGTGTGTGTGTGTATGTGTGTGTGTGTGTGTGTGTGTGTGTGTGTGTGTGTGTGTGTGTATGAGGAGGGTGGCTGCCATACCTCTCACTCAACTCCGCTAGATTAACGAGCAAAGCCTGTTAAACAACGTTGGACACTAGACACCAGAGACACTCTTTAAATATTATTCTAAGTCAATTAAAAATTTAATAGAAAAACACATTTTGCAATGAGGAATTTTATGAACAATACGAAATATGGAGTAGAAACACTAGGTACCAGGGACAATCTTTAAATATTACTGTATACCCTAAATTACTTAAAAAGCTAATAAAACAACAGGTTTTGCAGCATCAAACATTTTCTAAGGAATAACAAGTATGAAATGCTAAGATTTAGAATTGCTACCTGACTGTGATTGTCTGTCATTTACTAAAGATAGAAGAGGTGTAGCTAGGGTGGGGTGAAAGGGGCAGCCATCCTAGGTGCAAAGTTTTAGGAGGCACAATTGGCAGATTTCGATCAATCTTTATTGCATTATTGTAATGCATTTACAGTCAGGACTAAAGCGTGTGGTTTAAATGGCTTAAACTGTAGGAAGAGGAAGATGCTTGCTACAAATGCAGGATGCAGTTTGCAACAGTTTTTTTTTTTTTTTTTGCTCCTCAGCTTGAAGTTGAGGAGATGAGGGGGCACCAAATCACATGGCAGCAAAATTGTTAGCTACAGCTCTGCGGGACAGGGTGAGGAAAAATCAGTGACAATTGAGGGAAATGTAGATGTGGGATTGTGTGTGTGTGTGTGTGTGTGTGTGTGTGTGTGTGTGTGTGTGTGTGTGTGTGTGTGTGTGTGTGTGTGTGTGTGTGTGAGCATGTGTGTGAATGTGGCAGAGTAACAAGAGGGATGCCTGTACCGACTGATGCATAGGCTGCTAGTGGTGAGTATTCCAGGAAAGTGGTGATTAAAACTACTGGCTATACCAAGAGATTCAAAGAGATGCAAATTAGATAGTAATGAAGTTTTTCATCATTGTGGCTGAACAAGTCTCTGAATCGCATTTCCTGCAATTATACAAATTGCTCCATTTGCCCACAGCAGTTTTCCCAAGTGCAAGAAACATTTTCTGAATTCCAGCCATTATGTCTTTTATTTTACTGCTACACATACTGTCCTTGAAGATGTATCTCCTGCATTGACCAAAACTCTGCAGTATACAGCTTGGGTTTTTTCAGTTTTATTTTATATGCTATTTGATAATAAAATTATGCATTTATATTTCCCTGTTCATGCCATCCCTATATATATATATATATATATATATATATATATATATATATATATTAGAACAGCAGCAAGTTTCAGACTCAATGTTTCCACATCGACCCTATTCAGTGAAAGCTGAAAATATCAAAGCAACAGAAAAACAAATTTTTTCCTAGGGAAAGAATTTGGTTGTCCATTTCTGTTGCTTCAGTATTTTCAGCGCTGTGGTGGAAAGTTACAGGTCAGGTTCAGGTAAGTGTGTGATTGAATGCGGGGTTAGGTGAATTAGGGTTAGGGTGCGGGTTAGGTATGTGTGCGATTGTGTGGACATGAGGGTTAGGGCAGGGTAGGTGAGTTAGGGTTAGGGCGCGGGTGAGGTGAGTGTGCAATAGTGATGGACCTTAGGGTTAGGGTTTGGGATAAGGTAAGTGGATAGTTAGTGGTGTGTGTGTATAGTTTAGTGTAGGGTTAGGTGTAAGATTTTAGGTGTATGTGTGTGGATTGCTGTTTGTTTGGTGTGCTTGTGCTGTGTGTGTTTTGGAACAGCAAATTTTTGATGTTCTAATATAGACCCTATATATATATATATATATATATATATATATATATATATATATATATATATATATATATATATATATATATGGGGTTTCCTGAAGTGCACATAATTAGTACAGGAAGGCTCCCCAGCCATCTGTATTGGGAGATGATTTTTGGTAAAGCCTAAAAGACTACCAAATAAATGTTTTGACATGTTTTTTTATCCATAGACTTGTGTGATGTTGCATTATTTGCATGTCTTATGGAAAATAAGTATGTCTGATGTCATATTACCATAAAATGTAAGAAAAGCACTGCAGTTTGTACTTCTGTCCATTCTGTATTGGTGTTTCGGCCATCAACCTAGGCTTATAAATGCCCTAGGGCAGATAGCCTAGTATGAACCTATGAACCTATGAACCTATGAACACCTTTACATGTTCCCCTTTCCAGTGATGAATATGTCACTCCAGTTTCTTTTCATACCACTCTGCCACTCAGCACTGCACAATCAGATAAAACTAAATGATAAATGTATAAGAGCATTTGTGCAGCAGGTTCAGACACAGTTATGTAATATCACCGAGGGGGAGTGCCTACCCTTTACAGCAGATCATCAGTATGAGGGCTATGTGTTCAGTAACGCACACTTGGTTGAATTCATGTTGATAAAATAGGGTTTTTCCATGGGAGAGCTCTCTTTTCACAGAGGTGCAACAGCCTTACAACTAATGATAATAAGAATGGAATGCAAGGTGCCTTCTCAACAGGAAGCTGAAGGCACTGTCCCCATGCAGAAAGTGTTTTAAAACAATTGTTTCAATGTCATTCAACCTGTGTGCTTCCATTCAAAATGCCACTCACATAAATCCCCCTTGCAGTATGTGTACTTGCCTTGATGCATAGTTCTCAAACTTCCATCTACAAAATGTGAGACACTACTTGTCATAATGTATAACAAATGGGCAAAATATGGAACACATGCTAACAGCTTACTTCTTCTTTCGGCTTTTCCCGGTTAGGGGTCACCACAGCAGATCACCTGTCCGCTCATGATTGGCAGTGGAGTTTTATTGCATATAGGAATCTCACATAATGATTAACTCTATTACTTCGTACATATTAAACATTATTTTGATGAATCAATATGATTCATTATTACTTACCATGGATATATTTTTATATAATGTCCAACAACATCTACACCATTTAGCAAATAGTATGGACAATCCAAACAACAGAAATATTTGCAGATTTTTTTATGTTTCATATTTATGTATGTTATTTCTTTAGACAGTGGTTATCATTCCAAAACTAAACTATCTTGTGCCCTATTGATGTAGACTCCCTCTTCTATTACTGTAAACTGTAATTTGGATATAATACAGTAGGTGACGATATGCTCTGCACTGTTTATGCAAGACAGCTGCAGGCTGGCACACAGAGAAGTGAAACTTGTAAAAACTGCTTATCTTTTCACTTGTGTTGTCATGTATCCTTGCTGTGTGAGACACACACAAATACCTTGCTTCTTTTTTATCATTCAGAGTTTGTCTTACTTCTTTCACAGAGTAAATTATTGTTGCTATGTCTGGGTCTCTGCATTAGAACAACATAAATGTTTATTACTAGTATTTTGTGTTGCTACTGTATATATTTTAATTAAGGTTGTATACATAGTACTGCATATAGGAAACAGTAAGATAAGTGCTGCTCAGCTATTTGTACAAGTGGTCAACAAGTACTGGCTTAGGCAAAGTGAAGGTTCGCAACTTCATGCAAGTCCATTACAATGCTAGTAGTTTCTACTCATTAATCAAAAGTTTTTTTTCTAAGATGCCTAGAATCCAGTATCAAGACACTAGTAGTAGTATTTCCAGCAGTTTCAGCATAGGTCACGGTGGTGCAGCAGTTAGCACTATCGCCTCACAGCAAGAGGTTCTTTGGTTCGATTCTCAGCTAGAGCTCCTTCTATTCAGAGTCTGTATGTCCTCCCTGTGGTGGAGTGAGTTTCAATCATGTAGTAGGTGTGTGTGTGAGCCTTCTGTGAAGGTTGGATGCCAGGCTGCCAACTCGACACTGTAGAAATCCCACTGTCAATCTGCGGACCGGTGATCCGCTGTGGCGACCCTTAACAGGAGAAGCCAAAAGACATTGCTATCTCTATCAGCACATACTTTGCAAATTTATTTTCCATTTTATTTATTTATTTTTTTGAAGAATGGAGGTAAGTTAATGATGTGCAAAAAACTTATCACTTTTCAGTGGCACTTTATCTGACCTGTGGAAGTCATCCAGAGTTATATAGCACCCCATAATGGTGAATTCCCTGCTTGTTTCTTCCTACTATTCCATATTCCTCCGCTTCCCAGACTGCCTTCTTATCTCAGCTTACAACAACCCTTAACACCTTTTGCTCCTCAGTACTCTGCAGTATAGTTTCTAGAAAAGGCATAGTATTTCAACAGCTACCCTCTGCCTCACAAATCATATCCTCCAAAATATAATCATAGGCAAACTCACCAAATCTGTTTTCATTGATTAGATTAGGTCATTGAACTCTGTGTTGCACTTATAGATGTTGCTCTTATAGAATCTTACTTGGTTCAGACTTTGAACTGCCTCACATAATTGGTTGTGTAGCTATCAAAGGAAGCAATCCTACAAGGTCAGAATAGGATAGTCTATCACCCGGTCAGAGCAGTTCAGCCTACATTTTCCACAAGACTCTATCCTAGGTTTACCGCTTGTTTTCTGTTTTTATTAATGTAAATCTTTTCTTTATGCTATCTATGCAGACAACATGGTCATATGGTCTCTCAATGTATCACCCACTGACACTGGCTTCACTCTGATAACTTTCCTTACAACAATCTACTCTTAGTTTGTCTCACTAAGCCTTTTATTAAATATGACTTTTGGAACTACAAAATACTTTTAAAAGGTTTTTGATACTTACTCAGAAACTTTACTAATGTGGAGGCACTTTATTTACTACTATTAACAAACAACTTACCTTTTCAATACATCCAGACTTAGGGGTCTGCTGGCTGTTTGTCAAAACCTATTGTGTCTACTTAAACAGAGTGGTCATTACAACCTTGGAATGCAAACTCCTAATAGTATTTGCAGGGTCCTCTTTCAAGTATAAGAGGCTCCAGGTCCTGTAATATAGAATTTACAAGTTTATAATCTAACAATCACTCCTTGTACATCACTGTACGACCCTTGCTAATGCAAAATTTTACCACATGCCCAAAGATCCAGTATAGTCTCCTGTTTATTCATTTATAAGATTCTTTATGTGTGACACTGCACCCCTTGGCCCCTTCCTTAATAATAAAACATTTACTAACAGCCTCCAGTGCTCAGATAGCAATGCACTCATTTTATGCCCCTCTGTTCCTGCTTAGAATGCTTTATGAAGGCATCTTCCTTTTGGAGGACATAATGTATGAACTGTGCTTTCAATGAATATTGGGTGTTGACTAACATCATCAATTTAAATCCAAGATGCTTAACCACAATTTCACCAATACTACATGTAATTGCTTAAACACAGAGGATTATGATCAGGTCTTCGAGCATAACCACATAATTATGTGTTTAAGGTAAGGACGCCAAGAAATTCATTTCAAGAGTGAACCTGGGCATCCATATCGAGAAACGTAATGGAGGAGTACAAAAGGAGACCTGGTCATAATTCTCTGCAGTACATGGAGTGCATGGAGCTTTGCCTGCTCCACGTACTATTGGTTACAGAAAAAAGGTACAAAGTATTTTATTGGCTTTGAAAGCTAGCAAAGCCCTTATAGAGCATGGGCAGTACTCAGTGCCTAATGTGAACAATGATATTAACAGTGCTTACAACTGTTAAGCACCTTTCAAAGTGTTGTTAATATCAGGTCTCAAGCTAGAGTAGCACTCAACTAGTTGCCTTTTTTCCCAGTATTACAGCGTTATCATATTATTCCATGCACTAAATATGAATTATTAATCCCCAGCCAATTTAATGAAGGAAAAACATGTTTCCTCCTATTGGATGCCTACATGGCTGTTCAGTCATCACAAAGACATTGCACCATTTTAGATTTATCAACAGAAGAGTACCACAACCTATTAATGTGATATGTGTGCAGTGTGTGTCTGCACTCCTCGACATCTTAAGTAGGCACAGTCCAACATATCTAAGAATCACTGAGTTAATGTCTAAAGAATGATAATCATGTCAAAGAAGGTCACTGGCAAAGGCAATCTCAACTTAATGTACGTTAGGCATCAAATTCTACACTGCATTAAAGATCCAGTTATTCTTCTGAGCCATGTGTTAAAGGAGCACTCCCCTCTCTGTGGATAGTCTATTTCTTTCTGTTTCCTCTTTGTCACTGCAAGTAACACACTTGAAGCTGAGACTAGTCTACACACCTTAAAAATAAATAAAAAACATAAACAAATATGTCTCTTTGTCAAAATGTATTTTATGATGGCAAGGTAAATTCAGTCTCTCAGTGTGCCACAGAATATGTGATTTCATTTCTCCATGTTGTGGAACTATGTTGTATTTCTGCTCAGAATAAATATTTACCCTGATTCCTCAGTCCAGCCTAAATAAAATGTATTTCTGGGGAACCTCACATCACTTAGTGGTTACATTTCCCATAAGCCCTGTGCTCCTTTTATGTTAGCCAGCCAGGCATATTCCTTCTGCCTGAAAAGCTTTCTCCTGCCATCATACAGTTATACTGGAAAGTTGCAGTCACTTTTGTCACAAGAGAAACATTGGGGATAAACCTGTATGTGATGTTTCTGTTATCGGTTATAGCTACAATAAGCATGTACTTAGTACTGTTGGTAAAGTGGGTACATGGGTTGCATATTACTACTGCATTTTCAGCTGTTAGAAATCCAGGATTTGGCTTGGAGAAGAAGGGAAGGCATTTAACAATTTTTCATCCCGTGAGACATTATTATAGACAGTATAAATTAATGCTCTCCATGACTCAATAACTTTTGTACTGTGACCTTTGTGTGTGTGTGTGTGTGTGTGTGTGTGTGTGTGTGTGTGTGTGTGTGTGTGTGTGTGTGTGTGTGTGTGTGTGTCTCTCTCTCTCTATATATATATATCTATATATATATATATATATATATATATATATATATCTATATATATATATACTATATATCTCCATGTCATTGCTGACAGAGTCGCACCCCAGAAGTGAACTCTTCACATACTTACAGAGATAAGCACTGAGTATTTCGGGTGTCTAATTAATGTTTTATTCTAATGACAGGTCATCATGTGTTGCACCAGGTATGGCCATTCTTCATACTTTTGTATTATGCTGTATAAAATGGTGTTTTCTTGAAGTATACATACCACCTGGGCTATATTTGTGGCAACTTAAATTGAAATGTACTCTTTTAGAGAGCACAGTGGTGCATCATTTAGCAATGTTGCCTCACAAATCTTTGTTCTAAAATTCAGTTCCTGGCTGAGCTGCCTTCTGACAGAGTTTATATGTTTTCACTGTGCCCATGTTAACTTTCTGTTGGGTACTCTGGTTTCTTCCCATATTCCAAACATGCGCCATTGGTTAATGGTGTTCCTCCAAGTTGCCTTCAGGTGTGCACACTGTGTGAAAGTGAATCAGTGTATGCCTCCTATAATGGTTTGGCATTGATTAGTTTAAGTGCCTTGCACTTACTGAGTGCCAGAATTGGCTTTACCTACCCAGTGACCATGAATTAGACAGAACAAATGATTGTAGTGTTTCACTTCTGTTCCTGTTTGGACTCCTTGTGACAATTTGTAAATTTAAGAATTCTTGTGGAATGTTTACATATAGTTAAATGATGTAAAATGAAAAAATAAAACTATCTAATTTATTTTTATTTATTGATTCAACATTTGTTTACTGGGAAAGTCCGACCTGACACAGGTCCTTTTTCAGCAGAGGCCCGGGGAGAAAAGCTCCATGAGTAACAGTAAATTTTAATGCACGAATTACAATAATCAATAAAGTATAAAGTAAACAAAATGTAGTATACATAAGAAACTACAAATTTGTTACATCATGGCAATAAAACCTAGGCTTTGAACTTAGCTAGTACTATTTGCAAAATATGACTTATGTCAAGATATAAGGTTAAGACAGGCCAACAGGAATAAAAGATTAAACACAGGGAAAGAAGTCGGAAATGGTCGGGGTATACTGTGATGTATCAGAGATTTATCAGATCATTCACAAGGGGTTAGTGCAGGAACATAGCCACTTGTTTTTTAGATAAGCCTTAAGTGATGGCTTAAAGTGGTTAGTGGATGAAACTGAGAGAATGGAATTAGGAAGGGAGTTCCATATGCGATATATATAGCTGGAAAATAAAGATTCTCCTGCAGTGTTGTTGGTCTTGGAGACGGTGAGTAAGTTCTTATTGTTAGAGTGAAGTGGTCTGCTGGAACTGTAAGGAAAGATGAGATTTTGTAGTGCATGGATTCTGGTTGGTTGTGTTATGATTTTGTGAGTTGAGAGTTGGTTGTAAAGAATAATATTGAGAAGTTCAAGCCAGTCTAATGCTTTGAAATCCTTCACCCAACTAAGTTATAAAGGATGCTGAGTTTTCTGTATGTTTTCTATGTATACATTGGTCCTGACTGTTATCAGTATTCATGGCCATTCAAGTACGTTACTGGATGAAATGGGTTTTAATGGTTCTGGGACTCTTCTGATATCTGTATAATAAAATTAAAGAAAAGTACTTCCATTTTGCATTACAGTTCAGTTACACATGAGATTATTTTCTGTAATCATTGCATTGTTTGTTGTATGGCATTTATGAGTAATAGCTGGATTTTTATAACATGCACTCCAAATTCCACTCTACATAATATCTGATGTTGCTGTGCCAAATAAAACAGATGTTCATGCAAGTCTTACCAGTTTTCTTTTAGCTTTAATTATGCTAATTCTTTGAACAGTAGTCTTCTTACAAGTGAGACATCGATACAAACTCCCTAACATTCCAGCTACCGTTTTTTAATCTCTGTAAAACACTAAAATACATTTATTTTATTTATTTATTTTATTTTACATTTGTTGACCGGGATAGTCCGACTGGATACATGTCCATTTTCAGCGGAGGCCCGGGGAGAAAAGCTCCACATGGATAGTAAGTTACATTCATATTAGATAAACAACATATCACAACATTTGATAATTAATACATATCAAGAAAAAAATACATTCACATTTAGATACCAGTTAATTCATGATAGGCTCATAGATGAACATACTTTATTACCTAAGGTACCCCTATGTTGCTATGGAGACTGAGGAAGACTGGAAAAAGTATCTCACAATGAAGAGCTGTATCCAACCAACTGGCACTCTGAGATAAGTTAAAAACAAGACCTGATTTGTTACATCTCTTGAAGGTCGTGGCACTGTAAATACAGCCAGAAAAAAAATGATTTGACTGGCTACAAGATGAGGGGATACAAGGTGCCACATGGTCATTCTCACACAGTAGTAGAGTGAGTGATGCAATAATATTAAAAATATACAAACTTCCTCTGAGAAAACTACATTTAATTGTCTCAATACAGCTTCTAATAATGCAGATAGAATAACATTGAAATAGAGGGTTTTAACTGCAAGATCAGAATGGTTTGTTAGATCCTAAACACATAAGATCTACAATTTTGTTTTCCTGCTGGTTCCTGATCTTGTTCATTGTTTTGTTTTTGAAACATAATCAGATTTATTTTCAGAAGATGTTTTCATCCTGTGCTGTCATTAGGTGACATTACAGTGTTACTTTTATGTTAATAAGTCACCTGCACATCTCTTCTCACTGTAATTAGTTAATTTATATTTATTATATTTGATAACTGGGTAAGTAGACTGGTCAGCAGACCCTTTTCAGCCACAAGGAAAAAACAACAAAGATTCCACGTAGAAAAAATATTTATTCCATAAATCGTGTCTTAGCGCCTCAGCTACCACAGCCTTCAATGAGCACATAAATCATGGTGAAAATTCATTCCCTTACATACCCAATAATGAAAAAATCAATTAATTAATCAATTAAACAAAATAACATTTAAAGAGACTCCACTCACTCCATAGACAAAAATACATACAAATCTCAGATAAAAAACATATATAAAAATATTAAGCAGCAAAATATACTTTATTAAAGTAGATATTTCCAATTAATTTCTATATTTAAACCATTAGGTGATAATGTATTATACTTTAATATAAAAATAGATTCTTTATACAATAACATATTTTTTAATAACTTGTAATCACCCTTTTTAATAAAAATCTGCTCTAAAATAGTGGCTTGTAATAAATCCGCATTGCTATTATGAACTTCTAAAAAATGTAATGCAAACGAATTTTCTGTTGCCCCCCTCCAAATGTCTCGAACATGCTCCTGCAATCTAACCCTAAATTTTCTTTTGGTTTCTCCAATATAAAAAAGATTACAAGGGCATTTGTGACAGTAAATAACACAATCAGTGTAACAGGAAAAACATTGATTTGGTGTAAATATTTTATTATTTATTTTATTAAATGTTAGCTGTATTAAAGGGCATATATTACAACTATAACAAGGTATAGTGCCAAAAGTTTTTAATGAAAGTTTTAATTTGTCAATAGGGCATATATAATATGCTCTAATCAGCATATCACCCAAACTTTGTCCTCTTTTATAAGCAATTTTAGTATTTACAGGAAGTAATTTACTCAAAACAGGAAGTAATTTACTCAAAATTTTATCTTTCCTTAAGAATTTTCAATAATATTTCACTATGTCCCAAATTTTCTTACTCATTAAATTATACGTAGTAACAAAATAAATATCATCTTGCTGTACTTTATTATGCTGTTTAGATGTATTAGACTGCATATATGGATGGCATGGATGGTCCTTCAATAACCATTATAAACTTATTAATAGATTCCATAATACATTGAATCGTATAGCCTCTATGTAAAAACATATCAACAAGTTTATTAATTTGTCTTTATAAATCCTGATAATCATTACATAACCTAGACAACTTTATTATTTCTCCGTAAGGTAAAGATTCAATTGTATGAAGAGGATGACAGCTGGTGCCAAACAAATATTGGTTCCCATCAACAAATTTGTGATGAACAGTAGTAAGTATAGATTCATCTTCTCTACCCACTAAAGTAATATCTAAAAGAAACCCTTTTCAGCAACAACCCTGGCACAGTATTATACATTCCCATGTTACATAAATATCTGGTCACTAATTGCCTCACATATGAATGTAATAATGAAAGATGCCATCCTTATTTGACTGGAAATATTTTAAATTAACCAAGCAAACAATTCTGTGTGAATATTAATTATCAAAGAAAATCCATTAAATGGTCTACAGCTAAAACATTTAAAGGTTAGTATGCAAAGCTTGGGGCATGGTTT
This sequence comes from Protopterus annectens, assembly GCF_019279795.1. NCBI lineage: Eukaryota > Metazoa > Chordata > Ceratodontiformes > Protopteridae > Protopterus > Protopterus annectens. The sequence goes on along the minus strand of NC_056728.1, from coordinate 120,864,769 downwards.
TCTGTACGCACTACACTGAAGGTGCATAATGAGGTCCATGCAACAAAGCAAAAGTAAAAATAATAGAGAAAGAAAGGAAGAATAAAAAAGAAGCGCTCAAAAGAGTTCAATTTTCTTTAGTCTAAGGTAGTTAAATAAAACTTCCACACAGCTGCACCCAGCAGTAAAATAATTCATCATCATTTCCTGGAAATAACGTTTAATGGCATAGAATAACAAGAAAGGTGAAAGCAGACAGAAGAACAATAAAGGCTACTTTATTTAAAGAAAGGGGTGTTGGCTTGTTGGCAGATATGCCTTCCTATCAAGACTTCTCAAATTTTCCATAATTTCATTCATTGGAAAAATCACCTTTGTTCAACAGCAAAAACTTGTTGTTCTATGTCTTTAATGATATATTATGGCTATGATAAACATTTATTCTGATAATATTATGAAAACGTGTTTAATGATTCAGCTTGACAATGCTAGGTTGCAGATGTTCACTGTTTGATTATACATAATAATTAACCTGTACTCTTTCTGTTCTGGACAAAGCATGTTTAGGCTGCTAACACACACCATATTAAAAAAGACGATTTACACTTGAATGGAAATGTGCATTCATTTCAGACAGACTTTCTAAGTTCAACTGGGATGACCCAGAAAAATATACAGGAGAAATAGCTACAGAAAACACACGTAAAGAAGTAAATGGAGAAGGAAGAACAAACAATGTGGTGTTTATGATGTGTAAGCAAAATATCTGGTAATGAATTTTAGACAAAGATAAGCACGAAACAATAATGTCGTGGGTTACTATTGATTAGGATTAGACATGACAAGCACTTATGGCATCTGCAAGATGCTGTTATGCATTCGCATGATGCCAGCTGCTAAACACATGCAGCTGCAGACTGCCATGGCTGCTGTTTGGTGCCTTCTGCTTTTCAGGTACCTATGCACCTGTGCATGGTGACTGCTGCTGTTTTCATTTCCATCACGTAGTGTTATCTGTACTAAAAATATTTCAGTGAGCTACAAGAGTCTGCAATTCACTTACTGTATGCAGATGACCTTAAATTGTAACAAGAAAATAGAAAATGCAACCCCCCTCACATCTTGTTATATAAACCCATATAAAACACTTACTGTGTTTGAAATACTACATCATGTAGACCTATTTGATGTTGCTTCAATCCAAATGACAGAGGTGCATGTAGCATTCAGCTCTGCATGTATCATAGAGGATTATGATCAGGTAGCCAAGTATAACCCACTTATTATGTGTTTTAGACACTGATTCCAAGAAATTCACTTTGAGAGCAAAGCTTGAGAGGTGAATCTTGACATCCATAAGGGGTTATGATTCTTAGTAGGACATAGAGCTTTATCTGCTCTATGTACTACCAGTTAAAGGGGAACAAAATCAGTGTTTTCCCAGCTGTCAAAGCTGTAAAACACTTAGCGAGTGGCCAAGCACAATCAGAGAGGTAGTGTAACACAACCCTTTACGTTTACACTTACCTGCCATATCTCTCAACTGTCTAGATTTTTGCAGGTCATTCAAATTATTGCTTCGTATTTTTTCATCTGCTCCTCATAAAATATGTGTTTTTTGAATGAACCACTGAGGCATGAAGTCACTAAATAATGACATACATTTGAGATTTAGCATTCACATTCTTCAGATGATGTAGGTGAACACACATCTGGTTATTCTATCAACTCTCTTAATATTTTTTTTTGTTCTGCTGCTGTCATTCGCTAGTCAGTACAGGCAGATTTATCTGCCTAGCATGGGACCTAACCTCAACAACTTTTGCACAGGGTGCTTAACATTTGTTAAGATTGGCTCACACACCATTCTGGTGCTTAACTGTCTTGTTTTTTTCTGAGTATCTCAGCATAATCAGAGCGCATGCACTACATTACTTGTTAACATGACTACTGGTTTGGAATGTTTCATGTTTATAAAGGTTATAAAGGTTTAAATACAAATATAAATACATTTTTGGGTGGGTTTAACATAATGGTTAAGGTATTCACCTTGCAGACACAAGGTACAAGGTTTGAGTCTAACCTCAAGTTATTGGCTAGGCTTAAAATGGCCCTTCTAGGCTTTTAGAATATTCTTCTATGAACAGAACATGTGATTATTGGCTGTTTATAAAGATTTTCTGTTAATGAAGTACATGACTTAATAAATTACATCAGCAGATATGCTGACCCAATGGTACAGAAGGCAAGGAGTTTGGATATACTTCTGATGGCACACGCCCAGCTACTGGAGTGATGACTTTAGTGGAGTGTTTATGTGCCTGCTATACTTCCTTGAGGGAGGCAATACTTGCTGCAAGAATACTATCTAGAAGAATACAGCAGCAAGAGCTATGTCTAAAATCCCCAAATGTTTCCTGCAGGAAGCCACAAATAGAGACAAACTCGCACAAAAAACAGGTACCAGGAAGAAAAGCACCATGCAGTGCGGTGGACTAGGGTATACCAAACCTTCTAAGACACCGGTAAGTTAAAATAAAATAAATGTTAAATGAATCCCCAAAAAACGTAGAAAATTAACTTTATTTAAAACACTGTAAATGGTTAATCACTTTTGTCTGGTATCCTTTACAACAGTCTTCTTCAGAACAAATAACATTAACCTCCTACAGAATAAATATGTGCATGTCACATTAAAGAATGAATCCAATTTAAAGAGACAAACTCATAGAACACAAGCAATCGCAAACGCTACTACATAGTATGTCAAAAACCGATAAGAAGTAAAAAATGATAATAGAAATCACTGGAAATAAATATGAATAAAGCATATCTAAAAAAAGTGTATAATATAATTAGAGCTTAGCAGCCCTCAGTTTGAAATCTGGGTAAATGGAATGTGGTCATTAACAGCCGGCTTATGTGCAGCATCCAGCTTGATCTGCCAACAAAACTCTCAGTATTCCAAGCTGGTTTCCCAGGCACCTTCTCTCAAACTAGGTTCTACAACGTCTAAGATCCCAAATAAAAATTTATTAAAATCGTCACAAGACAAAAAATGTTTATATAGAGCATTTTTAGAATGTTTTGCCCTAAAGTCATATAAATACTCATATATTACTTTAATTAAAGAATGTTTAGTCTTCCCAATATAAAATATGGGGCACCTGTTACAATAAGCTAAATGCACCACATTGCTCTTGCTAGAGTTACCTCTCCAAAACTGAACTTTATCAGATAACATGTACTCAAAGAAATACTATCCCCTGAAATATAAAGGAACAGTATGAACATGTCCTACATTTGGTAGTACCCCGTTGTCTCAAATATTGTCATACTTTTTTAACAGGCCCTGTTTCAGACATTTTCATTAAATTTTTACAAGACCTATGGACAAAAACAGGTTGTTCCCCCAAGTTGTTGATAAGATATGTATTAGTTTTAAATGTATTTTAGTTACTCCGGTTAATATTAAGAAGTTCCTTTGTTTCTCCTTGATATTTTAAAATAAGGGCCCAATCCCAAAAACTGGGATTAACTAGGCATCTCCATGAAAATTGGCCAATCAGAGTTATTTCCTAATAAAGGTTTAAAATGAGTCCTTCTGCGGTCAGACACTTCTTTTATTATTTTATCCAAAAGGGGGACAGGATATCCCCTCTCCTTGAACATGTTCTTAAGTTTGTCAATCTCACATTAAAAAAAACTCATTGCTGGAAGCCATGTGGGACAGCCTAATAAACTGCCCTTTCACCAACCCAGCTACCACTGGGAGACAACACATGTTTTCAAAGACAACCCTTACTTCTCCCCCTGTAAATTAACCCGTAAATACCTTGATGATATTTTTGTTTTATGGAACGACCCTCAAGATATGATTGAGCAATTTGTTGGATATTTGAATTCAACTACTAAATTCCTCAGATTCACTTATAATAAGGAATTAATTATTTGGATGCTACAATATAAAACAAAAAAGGTATATTTTTATCAGGGTCTATATTATGCTGCTGAAAAACCTTGACAGCGAACACCACTCCGTTGACACATATTCAGCAAATTCATTAATGTGATCTGCTGAATACTTATAGGGCAAAGATGTGGTTATCCAACCACACAATTTTGCCCTATTCTCCACTGTAGTGCAATCTCAGAGTTGGTATATTTAGTTAGGAGGGTGTGGGGGGTTGGTTTAGCTAGATTTAGTTCATTGGGTTATGGGGCAAGTATTTGCTTGCCCTTTAAGTATTCAGCAAATCACAGAAGTGAATTTCACTGAATACGTGTAAATGAAGTGGTGTTCGCTGTCAAGGTTTTTCAGCGGCATAATATAGACCCATTTTATTTACTATCTACTGTAAACCCACCTTCAGTAATTAATATTTATATTTTACAAGTTTCAATCCTTATAAGAATACATGAGCATTTATATGACATTAGGACAAAAACGTCTAAAAATGTTCTATATAAACATTCTTTGCCTTGTGATCATTTTAATAGATCTTTATTTGGGATCTTAGATATTGTAGAATCTCATTTGAGAGGAGGTACATAGTAAACCAGCTTGGAATACCGAGAGTTTTATTGGCAGATCAAGCTGGATGCTTCACATCAGCTGGGTGTTAAAGACCACATTTCCATCTACCTAGTTTTAAAACTGGGGGCTGCTAAGCTCTAATTATATTATTTTTTTATATATGTTTCATTCATATTTATTTCCAGTGATTTTTATAATCATTCTTTACTTCTTATCAGTTTGTGACACACTATGTAGCAGTGTTTGCAATTGCTTGTTTTATATGAGTTTGTCTCTTTAAATTGGTATCATCCTTTAATGTGACATGCACGTATTTAATCAGTAGGATGTTAACATTATTTGTTCTAAAGAAGTCAGTTGTAAAGGATATCGGACCAAAGCACTTAACCATTTACAGTGTATTTAATGAAGTCCATTATGTACTTTTTTTTTTTTGATTCATTTAACATTTACTTTTATTTTTACTTATTAGCATATCAGAGGGTTTGGTATACCCAGTCCACAAAACCACATGGTATTTCTCTTCCTGATACTTAGAGATGACTTCTACTTGCTCTATAAGGTAATATCGTATGCAGTTTTGTACAAAAATCATTAATACCTGGCTTTTGTGATGCATCCAGCTTGATCTGCCAATGAAACTCTCAGTATTCCAAATTGGTTTCCTAGGCACCTCCTCTCAAATTAGGTTCTACAGCATCTAAGATCACAAATAAAAATTTATTAAAATCATCACAAGACAAGAGAGATATAAATGTAAACATAACAGACTGCATTGCACTACCTCTCTGACAGCACTCAGCCACTTACTAAGTGTTTTATGGCTTTGAAAATCAGGAAACACTTATCAATTTTTTCCCCTTTAATGACTAATAAATGGAATAAATAAAGCTCCATGTACTACAAAGAGTTATGCTCATCTCACTGATCACGTCTTATTATGTGTTCCTGACATGGATGCCAAGATTCACCTTTTGAGCTTCGCTTTTGAGGTGAATCTCTTAGCATCCACGTCTTGAACACATAATAAGCAGGTTATGATTGGTGATCCTGTCATAATTGTCTATGATGTATGCACAGCTGAATGTTTGTAACATGTACCTCAGTCAGTGGGGTTGTTTAAATGTATATGCGTGAAATGCACCTTAGCATTAGCTGACACCACATCAGGGACCTTAATCCTAAAAATGAATATCAATAAAAGAAGAGAATTGACAGATATATTATACATCTCCCAAGATTATGAAATATGCTGCCTCTTGCTATTAGAAGTTAGCCAGAGACATCCTTCTAATAGATAAATACATAGATAGATATATATATAGATAGAGATAACTATAGAGAGACAGATACATGGATGGAAAACAGAACATATCGGTGGCAATCAAGTTTCTTAAAGGCTAGCAGGTCATGCAGAATCAGCCACTTTGATGGCAGAAAAGGATAAAACCCACACTATTGCCCAGCCATCCCAGGTTTGATTACTGGCTCAGGCAGCTGACCAAGTGGCAGGGAAAGATGGGGATGTGCCTATCCTGGGGAAGAGAATTTCCATGGGCATTCCCCATGATGTCCCTGGCAAAGTCCCAGGAATTGGAAAGGGAAAGCATAGTCTAACAGGGGATTAGTATGGAAACCTGGCTGTGCTTCTGCAGAGGTGGGCAAAAAATAGCAAATTTCCATTGCACTCCTGCCCATGACAGAACCATGCAACTGGAGGGAGGATGCAGAAACTAGGGTAGGTCTTAAAATAAATCCCCCTGGAAGATGGTGGACAGCACCACCTCCTAGGATGCCTTTAGGTTCCATTCTGGCCCAGTCATAAAAACTGACATAAGTCCAGGGGTGGAAATGGACAGACCAGTAGACTCAACGATGAATATGGGGCACTGAGGATGGCTTTCAGAATGAAACGGTGGGGGAGGCACAGCATGCTCAAAAAAAAAACTGATAACTGAAACTACAATTCTTACCCCTTTTTTATACCTACTATAATAGCCTAAACAGATGATGACCAGTTAAAGGATAATCCATAATTTTCTTCCAAAATTTTTTTTTGTGAATGAATTGCATGGTGTAAAAGATCAAAGGTCTATCTGGCCATATGAAAATTACCATTAGCAGCGGTCATTAACACTTTAATGAGTTCCAGTTTCTCAGTAGTTTCAGCCAGATGTTTCACCTTAAACCTTCTTGGGACAAACAAGATTCAATAGCTAGTCCATGGATCTTCACATGTAAATATACATTCCTAAATGAGGGATCTTCAAAACTCAAACCCATGGAAGAGAAAGATTTACTGAAGTTACCAGCTTTACTTTCAGGCAGTAGCAATTTTTACTTAAAATCTTTACATGCTGACTACAGATAAGAATTGCATGACCAACAACGCTGCCATTTATCTTTTTATGAGGACAGAACTGCACACCATATGCTAGATAACAGACTGATATTTTTTGTTTCTTTTCTAATGATAATACTTCCCTTTTGGCATCATCCAGGTAACTTCCTCCTTCATTCTTTTTATATATTCCCCTCCAAATGTGGAACAGGCAAACCTCACCTTTCAGGCATTCCGCGGGGTACCTGCCTTATGAAGAACATTGAAAAGGACCACATCCAGACTGACCATTCTGTTAGTTCACCACTTATCATCGTAATATATGAATACATTTATTTTACTATCCTTTTGTGTCCTTGTGTGTAATCAATGTTTTAAAAGGATGAGTGATTATTTTCCAAAGTAACTTCAATGATAGTGAGTAGACATGTGCATGTTGATACTAAGGCATAGAATGGACATCTATTGACAAAATAAACTCCCAGGCCATCAATACCAACAGCGTGATAAAATGCAAATTAACTTACGAAATTTAACACTCTGTATGCCACTGCTTTTCACAATGAAGAAAGTTAACTTTTTCTAGAAATTTGAGTCTTCAGGACCCACCATGACTGTGTTGTAGCAGGAACTTGAAATAGATCCTAGATGGTTCACCATTGTTTATAACATCCAAGATTATATTTGCAGCACATTAATAAGTACTACATCTCAGAACACACTTAAAGCTACTTGTACTTCAGACACACGACTCTTCAAATGTAAGTACATTCTTAAGTCACTTTATTGCTTTATTGCATATAGTTATACATCTAGTATGCATTTTATTTACTGAACACAATTCCTTTGCATATATTGGGCAGGATTCACGAAGGCTTGCACGGAGTGTAAGAGACGTGTAACACTCCATGCAAGCCTTGTGATCCAGGAACAGCCCTAAACTCCGTGAAAGAGACCAGCTAAAATGTCTCTTACACGGACTGGGCGTGGACATGCTAAATACCTCACTTGCAGCCAAAAGGTATGCAAATGAGGTATATTAGTGATCCACGAAGCAGAAACCAGCCCATGTAAGAAACGTTTTAGCTGCAGAAATGTACTCAGTTGACAACTGAGTACGTTTCTGCAAAATTCACAACGGAGCCATGTCAGCTCCAAATAAAGGGTGCATATGTGTCAGGCAGCATGCCAATGGCCAAATATGTGGCCATTGGCAAGGTAACCCGATGCAAAAATAATAAAAATTATTTTTTTTTCGGCGATTGCCGTTGTTTAAACCAGCAGCCCAGCATAAGCGACTGCGCTGTATAAAACATAAAAATGAAGGTTATAAACCCACAAATGTGGGTTTTATGCAATACATGGAATGACAATGCAGGGACCAGCAGACCAAAAACAACATGGCCACCGTGTAGTGGTTGCTAAGGGGGAAAGCTGAGTGTAAGACATGTAACTAAGCATTAGTAGGCAATCTCATGTAAATGAGGGTTAGGATACTGACTCTCACAGTCACATAGCAAATGAGCACAGTCTGAGTAGTGTAAGAGATACATAAGGGGGAGGAATAGAGTGGGAGATAGGTGACATCACAGGGGGGAATGGTAGAAAGAAATGCAGTTCATTGGAGGTCAGTGTAACATGACAGATGACAGACACAGATCAGGGAAAGAGGAGTGCCACAAGATAAGTCTGGGAAAGTCAAGAAATGGAAGGTGTACACTGTTACTTACACTAAAGCTTCTTGCTGGGTGTGCATGCGCACGTGTGCACGCCATGAAGCACGAGTAGGGCAGTGTGCGTGCGTGTAAGGCAGACTGAGCATGTGGGAGCATGTTGGTAGATGTTTAACACTGTTTGCGCTGGTGTGCGTGTGTGTAGGGAAGACTGAGCATGTGGGAGCCTGTTGGCAGACTTGTAAGACTGTTTGCGCTGGTGTGCGCGCGTTTTAACCCGAATAAGCAGATTCTGAACCGTGTAAGCATATGTGCGCATGTGTAAGCCACTGTGAGCGTGTTTCTGCTGGTATGCACGTTGCTCCCCCCTGAGGAAACAGAAAGGAAAAAGGAAGCAACAGAATTAGTAGGAAGCTAGCAGGGAATACTGCTGGAGCTAGCAGGTGAAAACAATTAGAAGCAGGCAATTACACAGGCAGAATAGTAGCCCAGCCCAGCACTTAAAACTCTGCAAACAGCAGTGCAGGATGTTTCTCTCAAGAGACACTGCAAGACAGGAGTAAGCTAATAGAAGTGAAAACTGAAAAAGCTTCACTCAGAGCAGAAATGTTAGGGGCTGCCATAGCTGTCATAATGAGACACAGGTGACTTGCTGAGGGTGGTGACAATGCAGATGGTGCCAGACAACCCACAGTGAGGAGACGGAGAAGAGTGTACAGGCCCAGGGTCACCTACCACGGGTTACATGAGCTGGAGATAGTAGAGCACTATAGAGTGGACAGAGAGCTCCTGCAGCAAATAGTTGAGCTGTGCAGGCCACGCCTCACACACAGAACCAACAGAGGGGAACCCATCCCAGTGGAAACCAAGGTATGTGTTGGCCTAAGAATACTAGCAACAGATACCTTCCAGAGACCAACTGGTGATATGATGGGGATATCACAGGCATCAGCCTCTGGGGTACTGCACCAGTTCCTGGATGCCATGTCAGCACATGTCGGTGATCATGTATATTTCCCCAATGCCCGTGAGGTATTGGCCAGCAATATCCATCTCTTCCAGCAAATAGTGGAATACCCTGAGGTAGTGGGTGCAATAGACTGCATGCACATACGCATCAAAGCACCAGCCGGTGGCGGGTAGGGCCTACATTAACCGCAAGGGCTTCCCCTCCATCAACTGCCAGGTCGTGTGTGATGCCCAGGGCATAATAATGAATGTGTGTGCTGGCTGCCCTGGGAGTTACCATGATTCCCACATCTGGCATTTGACGCAGCTGTACCAGACATTTGCCAATGGGGACATCCAACACGGACACCTAGTGGGGGATGCAGGTTATGCACTGGAGCCGTGGCTGATGACACCCATCAGAAACGCACACACACCTGAACAGGAACGCCATAATGAGGCACATGCACAAACACGTAATATAATAGAGCGTGTGTTTGGGCTGCTGAAGTCATGGTTCCGGTGCCTGGACACATCTGGTGGAGCCTTGCAGTACACACCAATGTCATGGTATGTGCTATGCTACATAATATGATCTTGTGAAAACAGTTGCAGCAGGACCAGTATAGGGCTGGGCCAAACAGCCCCCCACCATTGCCAAGGCCATCACAGGCAGAGCGTGACTCAGAGGAGGAACAACCTGAGCCTGCCCCAGTAGGCAGAAGGAGGCATGCCCAGTATGCCCTGGCCTTGGCAAAGAGGCAACGCATAGCACATACACTGGCTCAGTAGGAACCCTAGTTATGATACCCTCTCTGACTCACTCAAATAATAACATGGATGCCTAAAATGACATGACCTGCTCACAAACATGTACAGGGAGTGTAATATGCACATCCGACAGAGGCAGCCCTGCAGCACCACCTGAGGCATGTTAAGTAATGTAACACCATGTACTATATGCACACCTGAGGACCCTGACTGACATCCACCCTCACCAAGCATGAAGCCACAAAATGACGATGGGATGATCAAGTGCAATAACTGGCTGAAGTAATGCAGTTAGTCAAAGGGGAGCCAATGTGTTTCAGGCTGGGAAGACATGCGGAGCATGACATGATGCACCACCTGCTAGGGGTGGCGTGCACCTATCAGTCCATGCCCCATGGATACTGGCAAAGGCTGTCAGTACCCACAGCATGACCTGAATAGGTAAGTCTCAAAACACAAACCCACCTTCATAGGTACCACAAGGGATAGGAACCTAGATGTAATGCTACCCAATGCCAGAAGTCTAAACAGCAAGATGTGTGCAGTGTAAATGCACACAGTATGGAGAATGTGGATATCAGTCCTGTAATAGAAAACTGGGTCAAGGCTCACATCAGCACCCTAATACTAGCAGGTCACACCTCATACTGTGCTGTACAGCTGCAAAACATGGAACAAGCTACAAAAGGAGGGTGACTAGCAATAAATGTCAAGAATAACCACACCCCCATGTTGGTACCACAACAAGAAGCAGCATGGATTAGCCATGGTCAAATACCAATGGCTAAAACCGCCTCCCAGTATATAGCCTGCTGCAGACTACTGTCCTAATACCAGGAACTGCACCTGGCCTATGTTGGAATACATGAATATATCAAGCCCCCCAAACCACATTACATTGCTTGACTGAAAATACCCAGACATACACCAGGAGCATTATATTAGCACCAACACAGTCGGAGAAAAGTTCCCAGAATCCATAAACCAAAATGCCCAGGAACAACGTACCACTCCCACAAGATGGGTAAGCATACTGGATGTGATAATCAGCAACATGTGTACTGGATGGCAAGATGAGAAGTGTATCCCTCACTGTTAAGATCAGACCATAGAGTAATCACACTGGATATACACATCCCGACCCCAGTCCCTGGCCAGAATATCACAGTGAAAAACATGTGTAAAGCATAGGTTGCACCCCTCCAAACCGATGAGGAATCCACGAAAGGCCCTGTGCAAGTGCAGAATATGGGACACACCGCAGAACATGTTATACAGGCATTCCATGAACACAGCCAGGAATGCTTGGAGTATGCAATTACAAATAACAACAAGACACAATGCCATGCACGCAGACATCTGGCATGCTGGACTTCAGCCATTACCAAACCATGCAAGAGAATGAGGAAGCTACCACATGATAGAGCAAACATAAAAAGGGAAGTAATCACTGATCAGTAGTATGGCAATAACATATGTCCACACATACAATCCACTAAGGCCAGCCACAACAAGTAGAATCTGTGAATCCAGAGGCAATGTGACACCTGTCCCAAGTACACAGGCAACCCCAACTCCCCCCAATAAATACAAATATATGTGATAGATGCAACCATGTATCCAAACCGGAGGCTGAGCATCCCTCAACTCAGTACTGTCAAAACTAGTCAGGAGGAGAAGGTAGCCACATACACCACAAACCCAGTCCCACATAGACCTACCACAACTGTAAACCAAACACATAAACACAGAAAAACATTCCCGGAGGCCCTAATTACAAACACACCACACCAACAGAAGCCTCCAAAGCAGATCACAAGCAACCACAACCTCCAAACATAGCACATGCAACACATAGTACACAAAGCTGGTGTGCCAGTCACAGACCAGAAGGAGAAACAACATGCCTGATACAGTTGTAATAGGTGTCTGTATAGGCAGACACACTGCTGTCCCACTCACCAGACTGAACAAGGGAAAGGGTACAGTAAGCTGCCTGTAGGCTGCCACAATATGCCACATAACACAAGTACGCAGGTCACCCCAAAGCAAGCAGAAATATGATGCACTCAATGTCCATGCTGGTGTGAATGACCCGAGATGTACCTCCCTGGACTACATGAAAAGAGACATGGATGAGCTCTCTGAGTATGTACCCCAGGCGGTATGACACTGGCCATGTGCAGCATCCAACCCTCACCAAGAATGATGCCACAGTACAAACACAGAATGATCATCTTTAACAGGTGGCACAGTTACAGCTGTCAGTCCAAGAGGGTCTAATGTCTGTCTGCTTGAGATGTCATGCATGACAAGCCATGCTGCTGTTCCAGGGATGGCTTGCACCTGTTACCCCTGTGCATCTGGATACTGGATAAGGCCTTTGCCACCTCCATAGAGCCATATGTAGGCAAGGCCAGAAAGACTACCCACCACCCTAGAAAACATAAGTGGTAAGAAACATAAGGGTAATGCTGACCAATGCCAGATGTGTAAACTGCAATATGCATGCCCTGAGGCACTTCCCAGTATGGAGAACATCGATGTCTGTGCAGTGACAGAAGCCTGCTGCAAGCCTAGTGATAGCACACCAGCACTACCAGGTTATACCACATATCATGCGTTATGGCCCCAACACCTGGACCAAAACATCAAAGGAGGGGGAGTATCCATATGCAGCACAGACACCCATACAGCCAGGTAACTGACAATGCACAAAGCAGCGGAGACCACCCATGTGCACCTAAATGTAGTCAAAACTGCTGTACAGTCTGTAGCATGCGACAGACCACACTCTCACACACAAGAACTCCACCCAGACATCCTGAAGACACTGGACAGTATGAATGTCCCACCAAATACCAGACAAGGTACTCACAAATTACCACATAAGTGGTAAACCATTATGTATGCAAGGAGTAATCAGGGACCTAGGGACACAAGTCGACAGTAATCTGTCATGTGACACTCACAATGCCAATGTGGCTAGGAAGACTGTCGATATTGGACACCGTATCATGAAAGGATTCACATCTACATCAACAGAGGTTACTGTGCCCCTGTACTGTTCCCTTATCAGACCCATAATCTAGTACAATGACTCATATGGGATGTACCGTACGTGACACCTGCAGCGGTTCGGAAGACCTCAAAGGTACCCCACCAAGAGGATAAAGGGTGTGAAATATATGTCATATGCTGCCTGGCTGTAAACACCCCAGCTGAATGCAGTCACAGACTGCCTACACAGAGGCATTGTATGTCTGTTGTACAAGGCCATGTCCAACACAGGAGTAATGGACATGCTCCATCACAGGAAATCAAAGCCATTGGAGCTGTGAGAGTGACAGATGTCAGCCTCAACACATAATGCAATAGGATGTGCTGGAGGGACAGATACATAACCCAGAGGCTCCCCACACCCAGAAACAGGATCCCAATCCATGTTAGGCAGAGCCCCTCACTGACACCCCTCAACAGGAATATTGCCAAGTGGATGGATGATCGTACATGTATACTGGGGGTCTTCACTATGTCACGACCAGACAAAGGCACAGTAAAGAAAATCATAAATGGCCATAATAGTCACATAGCAAGGGGCAGCGAAAGACACACACACTCTGGCTTGGCTTACTAATGCCCTAGGGTGGATAGCCTAGTATGAACCCATGAACCTATGAAGATACAAATTGTACAGGACACTAAGGATAATCACAAGGCTTACTTAACTGATGGTAGGAACCATGTTGGGAATCCACAGATATGCTCCGAATCACACAGATATTACAAACAACATACCAAACACACACACATATTGCTAACATACAACCTGACAGGTGCAGTGCAACCCCCCCCAAATGCAAAATATCTATCCCAGCAGAATGCTGGTCCCCTGACATTGCAGATGCTGAGGTAACAGCCATCATCTGCAAAGCAAAATACACAGCAGCAAAGGTATGTGATGGTGTCCTGGGCTGAGGCCAACATGGACTCCAAGAATAATGGAATGCCAAATCATACTACTGCCCAATGTCAGCCTTACCACAGGATATGTACCCAAAGAGCAGTGTACAACAACAATGGTCCTTCACAACAAAGGTTTTGCCTGAATGGATACTGCAAACTACCACCCCAGGATCCTGACAAGCTTGGTCTGCACAGCTATGGAAAGGATCAGTATGTACCGCAGACATAAAGCTATTGTGGACCTACTGATACTGGACCCTACACAGTGTGGCTGTCGTAACTGCAGATCCTGCCCCTAAACATGTTTGACCCATTTGAAGCAGTCATTAAGGTCATTGATGAGGGCAATGTGGTCCACACAGTGTAGCTGGACCGTGCATATGCTTCTAGATAATACCCTACGAGTTCAGTATGGATATGTTCACCAGCTTAAATATATACCCCTATGTCAGTAGAGGGGTTGCAAACCAGACCAAGGACAGAAATGACATGGTCAGACATGCTGCATCCATGTCAGACTACAAAGCAGATATGAGTGGCATCCCACAAGGCTTGGTCCTGCCCCCCCCCGTTCTGTATATATGTCCCATAGGTATAGGTCAACATGGAAGGACTGTGACTGAACATGTATGCAGAGGAGTACAAACAGCCCACCATATCTGACCCCCAGCTGACACAAGCAACCCACAAAAGGGCCACCTACAAACAGACAACTGGAGCCATAGCCATGTCAGCAAGCTAATTGCAGAACTGTGTATAGATAACCACCGTGGATATACAGTAAGTGCCCACAAATTACCACACAGGTGTTAACCCATTACGTACCTAACATGTAATAAGAGACCTGGGGACAAAAGGTGATAGATATCCTGCACTGGACAAACATGTGGCTGGAGTGTTCGCAGAAACATACCATATACCCACCCAATCATGAAGGTTGTCAGATGTAGATAAGGGGAGGTCACTGTGGCTCTGCAGTCATCCTTCATCAGCATCACAATTGACTACAATAGCCCCTGTGGGATATACCTCAGCAGACACCTCCATCAACTGTAAAGTCCACAACAGTACCCCACCAGGAGTAGCAAAGAGCATGAACAGATGCCATGTGTTGCCTGAGTAAACAAACTGCAGCTCCACACACTGCCATACTGCCCAGCTACAGGCAAGCTGTGCCTGATGTATGAAGCCATGATCAACCTGGAATCAATGAACATGCTGCACCTTGTACAATCTGAATGGTAGTGAGCTATGCACATGAGAGACCTGAACCCCAGCACTGACATACATAGGACAAGCTGTACAGAATGATCCATAACACAGAAGGTACCCCCACTCTTGAGTAAACTCCCGGTACAGGTTAGCCAGAGAGTCACCTATCGACACCCCTCAAGAGGAATCCCGATGAGTGGATGGGAGATGGTAGGTTAACCATGGGTATCACTGTTATGTCAGAGGTAGATGGAGGCACAGTATACTAACCATGACATATGTCATGGCAAACTCCAGTTACAATGTGTGTCGAAGGACAAACACACCCTGTGACTAGCATCAGAAATGGCCTAGGGAACATCGCTAGTGTTTGCCAATGTCCACCTATGTTGTGGAATACACTACCAATGTTGGACGAGCCTGGTGTAGGTAGTCCATATCTGAACATAATGCAACATGGTCATATGTGCACAACTGGCCCCTACACAGTCTGTTGTGCTCACTATGAAGATGTCAAGCAGTGATAGGACTAAATCCCAGGATACTGTCCACCACAGTGAAAGTACTGAACCAATACACTATACGGTACTACGGTGTTAGGTCATTATGAAAGTATGTTGACAACTGTCTGCAAAGTATCCCATGCAATCCCTGCAGGCACAGTATAATCCCTATTGTGGCAGACACGAAGCAGTTGGCCAGTTAGTACACAACATGACACCCAACACACAACATGACACCCAACACACAACCATAAATGTGAGATATTGTTGAAGTTCACACACACCCAAATATGTGGTGGACTTCAGAGTGCAACATATGGAAAGCTCACACTGGGCATGCTCGCACACTTTGATAAATGAGGCATATATCAGACAACATGCCATGGAAAGGCTGAACTGGGCATGCTCACACACACAGGCCATATCTCTGTTTAGCAGTTGGCCACACATATCTGGTATTTGTACATGTCATTCCAGGAACCAACCACAACACAGCAATCTGCCCAGTGCACACAGTAAATGGCTACAGAGACATAAGTGATATAGTGGATCGCCGTCATATGCAAACATCTTCCACAGATACACAAGTTGGTCATAGGAACAGGGAATGCTATGGCAATAAAGACCTGCAAACAGTAGAACAGCACAACAAATATTATGCATCTGACAATTGAACATATGGGTGTAGAGGTCAATACTAGGCTTGTTGCCCTAGGGAATGACAGCTCAGCCAGAATATGCTTGGCATCTGCATCCCCAGTACAGTAGGCTACTGTGCCACTGTAAAGTAGGTCACATAAGGCAATGTGTGAGGCTAGTGAGCTGTGCCTCTGTCAAGCAGGGGCACAGTGGAGATCCCAGGGTTTGAATGTGCCAAGCCACAGCCATGTTGTTGGTGTGTGCTGGAAGAGGGTTGCTGAGGATCTCTAACAGTAAGTGGCCGTCAATAACAGACTGAGGGGAGCCCTATCTGCATTGTCTGGACAATTCCACTGTCAACACTGTGTTGTGATGATTATGTGTGAATGAAGTGCCGTGCCGTAACTGTTCACAGATGTCCTCCCTCTGTGGGCTGTAGTACAGCTCTGCAATGTATTAGCTCACTCTGTCTGTTGGACGGCTCATATATGGCTGGTGTACACCTGACAGGTGTCTTGTTGTGGAGCAGTCATGGGTATATGTTGGATAGCATGATCAATGCAAACCGTACACATGCTCATAGAATGCAATTGTCAAGGATTATGCTGAGTGGCCAGTATAGTCCCCCAGCATGGGTCCTTTGAAGTCGTCCACCCCAGTTTTCACAAGTGTAGAGTCTGCTTGTGCTAAATACAGTTTGTGTGCAATGACAACCTTGCCTGGGGGTAGGGATGGGATATGGATGTCCAGGGAAAGGTGGGTATGGTCAGATATCAACAATGGTCGTCTACCTGTGGTGTGGAACAGTGAGTACCCATGTTGCAGATGGACAGGTGCAATATGTATTCCCCCATGTGGCTGTGGTGTGTGGTTTTGCCATAGCACATGGACCCACAAATTGTAGTGGCTGTAGGGTAAAGTGGTAGAGGCCTGAGTAGTTCTCACACACAATATGCCTGTACCTGATGTTAACAACTGGAATGGTGTATGTGAACACCTGCATATCCTGGCACTGTTCCCAGGGAAGCTAAGTGTGTCCTGGATGTGGGTGTGGTGTTCTTGACTGGTTGTGTTGTGTGTTACAGGTCCTGTGGTCACAAAGCATGGTATAGAACATAACCTGCCAGTGCAATGTGCATATCTGACCCTGGCGTAGGTGGCTGCAAATGCATATATATGCTATCCCCCACCTGACAGGTAGTACTAGATGTACATGCCTCTGTAGAAATAAAGATGTCAGCACCCTATAAATACTGCAGGTGCAGACCAGATGCCCAGTAATTCGGTTAGCGCGCTCTGCTAATGCGTCTCCCTCAAGTGTCATAATATAGGTAGGTAGGAGTTCAAACCATGCAATTGCTCTGTGTGTGTGTGGGTGAGTGGGGTTGATGTGTGTGCAAGTCTGTGTGACGAAGATGTCCCTTTTTGCAACTGTGAAAGCACTTTACAGGATGCACATTCCCCTAAGCACGGATGATGTCAGCACCCTATAAGTACAGCAGGAGAAGGAAAACCACCCAGTAATTTGAATAGCGAGCTCCGCTAATGCGTCTGTCACAAGTGTCATAACATAGTTAGGTAGGGGTTTGAATCCTGCAACTGCCCAGTGTGTGTGGAGGGGGGTTAGTGTGTGTGCAAGTCTGTGTGAGGGAGATGTCCCTTTTGGCAACTGTGAAAGCACTCTACAGGATGCACATTTCCCTATCTCAGCACCGATGATGTCAGCACCCTATAAGTACAGCAGGAGGAGGGAAACCTCCCAGTAATTCAAATAGCGTGCTCTGCTAATGCGGCTGTCACGATTGTCATAACATAGTTAGGTGGGGGTTTGAATCCTGCAACTGCCCAGTGTGTGTGGAGGGGGGGTTAGTGTGTGTGCAAGTCTGTGGTGAGGGAGATGTCCCTTTTGGCAACTGTGAAAGCACTCTACAGGAAGCACATTCCCCTATGTCAGCACCCTATAAGTACAGCAAGAGAAGGGAAACCTCCCAGTAATTCGAATAGTGCACTCTGCTAATGCGTCTTTCTCAAGTGTCATAATATAGTTAGGTAGGAGTCTGAAACCTGCAAGTGTGTGTGTTTGGATGTGGGGAGTTTGTGTGTGTGCAATTCTGTATGAAAAACATGTTAGTTTTGGCAATCAGGAGATCACACTACCTGATGCACATTACCCTTTCAAAACACTGATGATGTCATCACCCTATAAGTACAGCCAGAGAAGAGGAACCTCCTAGTAATCTGAATAGTGTGCTTCGCTAATGCGTCTCTCTCATGTGTCGTGACTTAATTAGGTAGGGGTATGAATCCTGCAAGTGTGTGTGGGGGTAGTAGGGTGTGTGTAAATGCAAGTGTGAGAGAACAGATCCTTTTGGCAAATACTACAATACACCAGATGCTGCATATTCCCCCAGTAAACACAGGGGATGTCACCACACTATCAGCACAGCCAAACAGGGCTAGTTGGCCAGTAATGCCAATAGTGCGCTCTGCTACTGGGTCTATTACCATTGTCAGAGTACAGATAGGTATGTTTGGTAACCCACAACTGCCATATGTGGTTGTGTCACACATTATGACCTTGTGTGGGTCTTTGTGCATAACAATGCATGCCATTGCCTAAACCAGCAATGGCAATGCACACATGATGTATGTGTGTGACACATACGCATAAATACCTGTTACCTGCAGTAGTTACCATGTCTGACACATGCCTCGAGTGGATAAATGGTATTTGCAATGCATAACAATATGACTGTGTCTTACTGTGCAGGGGCATACGTGGTATGTGTCTATACAGTGTGGGTGTATATGGTAAAATACCTACAGCAGGGGATACACATCTGGTCTGGGCCATATAGTCTACATGTAGTCGATGTACAGGTGCTGCATGTTCCCTCCTGTTGTGGGAGTGGTAACATGTCATTCCACTGCAATTCAGTGACCACATGCTGGGAACCCTTCAACTAGTGTGTTGTAGCTACAGTAATGCTCACACACAATGTTTGGCTGGATGCAGTCCAGCCATATAAAGACAGTTCTTGAGACTGTCATATTGCCAGTGTTGTTATGGAGGATAGGTGGGTTTCCTGTGTATGGGAGGGTTGTGTGTGCCAGGCTATGAACCAGACGGCAGTCCGACATACTGTTAGCTGCACATGAATAGGCCCTGATGCTTTGTGCTGTGCCAACAACCTGGAGGTGTGTGTATCTCTGGTGCCTTGGGATACCACCCCCTGTCCATGTGTGTTACATGTGTAGGGGACGACAGGCATGGTATGAGGTATAACCTGGCAGTGATGGGTTGCACCTGTGAGCCATGAATCAGGACTCTGGTAATGCACAGACATTGCAGTTCACCGTGCTGAGGACAGTGTCCAGTGCATGCATCTTGCGGTGTACACTGCTGGTGTTGTGTAGCATCACTGTTAGTGTCCTATCCTGTGTGATACCCGAAGGAGGTGGCTATGTAATCCGTGTCCTGCAGCATAAGGCAGTATGTGTGTGTATCAAGGGGCTTCGCCAATATACATTGGGCCATGGGTGTCACATGCAAGCTGCCCTGCACATCATTGTGGCTTCCCTAGCATGTAAGCACACGTTGACAGCCAGTGGATACCCTATGAATGACATTGGAGACTGAGCAGAATGTAGACATAGAACACCCTTCCTACATATAGTGGTAGCATACCTGGTGAGGGTATGATGGCAACCAAGATCAGGCTCATACTGGCCCATGCCACATGCTGAGAGATCCCTTCTATGTTCCCTATCATGTAGTCCAGGGAGGTATGTCTCAGGTCATCCATAGTGGCATGGTCAATGACTGAGTCATATGTGTCCATGCCTCTGACTGACCTGTATGCATGTGTTTTGTGGTGGACCATAGTGCCCCAGAGGCATATCACTGTGACCTTCACCATGTACAGCCTGTTGAGTGGGACCCCACTGCAGCAGCCAAGAGAGGTACCTGACACATCTGTAGCAGGTGTGTTGTGTAGCCCTACAGGCTGTGAGTGTGTGGCACACGGGATGTGTGTGCCATGTGTGGCATGTGCTCTGTTCCGACATAACATATGCCTGTGTGCCAGCTGCGGAAGTGTGTGATGCTCAGGCAGGATGCTATTCTGAGTCCCCAAGTATGCCCCAGTGTGTTCAGCTTGCTGTCAGTGCATGTCTATGTCTGACTGGTATTGTAGTCACTGTAGTATGACATGCAACCTGACAGGGTATGGCATTACTGGGTTCAGAGTGCTCAGTCCCCAGATTGGCTATGTGGTGGCATCCCACACATGTGTTGTACGTTCCTGGCCAAGGGTGATGGTTGACTGCATACATGTGGCAGCTGTGACATTGCCACATGACTCACATAAACCACAACTGGACCATAGAGGTGATTCACAGGTTACCTTTGCACATGCTACCCTAGTACTGTGATTGCCATGGTGAGTACCAACACATAGGGCCAATGGGGAACAACATACTGAAGGTGTGTATGTGTGGGTGTACTGCTACTGTTTCATAGCACTGGCATATATGACTGCACATGTGGGTAAATGCCAGGTAAGACATGTGCAATGTGTCACAGGCAACGTACATGTGAACAGGACAGACAGTGACGTTCTGTCATGTGTAAACTTGACATACGTATTGTACGCTATGCAGATGTCACTAGGAGTCCACAGAAGCACTGTAACTCTGCATTGCAGGTGGAAGCAGTGTTCCAGGGAACCCAAGCAAACATGCATGCAAACAAAGCTACAGTAAGCAGGGCTGGAAGTAGTCCATTGTACAACAAAGAAGGGGTAACACTAACAGTAGGTAACAGTGCAAATATGTAGGCACTATCAACATGTACCCAGGAATGCACAGCGCAGATGCCCATGGTAGAACTGATATTATGTCATAGTTAATTGTGATTTGGATTACATTGGTACTGCACACATATCAACATGCGCAAACATCCACATTGCATAGTCGTGGGCAACTTGCCACCATTACTGTACATGTCCATCATTGCGTATCACTACTTGCATTAGCTTCCCCCCTGTGCTACCCATGTATGTGGCTATATGTTGACATCCTTACCACTGGTATGCAATAATGTGCAGCTGTTACACTTTGGTACGTACTATGGGTGCAGATAACAATTCAGGACAGTCATACGGTTACTGCATCAGGCATGCTGGGATATACACACAGTCATATCAGCACACTGTACTGTTACCAACATGATACTACTAATACACTTCTATGTGGTCACCCTGTGCATCAGCAACGTGTTTACCTGTTCCTGCACTGATGTTGGAGATTGCAGGAGGTGGCACAGTTTCATCATATGCACAGGGTCTGAATTAGGTATCCTGAGTCTGCCACTGATATCACCAATTGACGTGTGTGTATGTGTGTTGGTGAGGGACAGCAGTACAGGGTGGGGCACTGTTGGTGCAGTGTGTGCATGTATGTGGTAGCCCTAGGTGTTAACATTTCGCATGTGTGTATGCACGCACACAGTTCCACCTCATGGCTGCCATATACAGGGGTTTGTGGACAGCCACAGACTGCACCTGGCAGGTCATACAGATCAGTGTCTGTGGGCATGGACATGGTACCTGTGCCTGGCAGGGGTTCTACGGACCGTATCCAGTACTAAGCCAGACTGGGTACTGTCATCAGAAGCGGGAGTGTGTTTACTGGACACAGGACCCTGTTGGGACTGTCCAGAGCCACGTGCACGTGGTCTCCTGGGGCATTCCAATGACAGCTCAGACCCAGCATTGCTGGGGCTGCTGCTGGCACTATGGGGGCGTGCGCGGGCCTGTTGTCATCCACGCCGACTGCCAGCTGCTGCTGTTGCTGGCATACGGCCACATCGACACCGCAACCACCCACCATTGCCCTGGCTCATGGACATTTGGTTGTGGAACTGCTGTAATATGTCCCCACAATGTCTGTCTATGACATTGGTGAAATTACGGATAGCATCCGCGATGTCACGCATACTGTCAGTCGTGGCTGTGCGACAAGCTCTCAGCTCCCTCAGACCCTGTCTGGTGTACCTTTCCATATGCGACTGTGCCTGCATGACAGCCCGAAACATAGCTGAGGTTGACAGACCTCTTTGGGCACATCTGCCAGAGGTAGTACGCCCATGGATGCTCCCACGAGAACCCATGGGCAACTGTCTGTGTGGTACCATCGCAGGACCCTGCCCATTGCTGCTGTGTGGGGAAGCATGTGCCACAGATACCACATTACCCTGGTCAGTGCCCACTGTATCCTGTCCATCACCTAGGGACAATGGTGACAAAGGCTGTACTGGCAGGATGACTGTGTGCAATGATGGGGTTGACAGCTGTGTACTGTCAATTGGCTGACCAATGGCGGACCCTGACACACCTTCCTGTGCCATTACACAGATATCATCATTACCAGTACCTGTGGCACCAGATTCAGGTTCCCTGCTGCAGGACACCAGAGCAGCACCAGAACCTGTGGGAGGAAGACAGGAAACACAGTTTACAGTGTCCACACAATGTTACCAGTGATGCACTTATGCACACATGCACACATGCACACATGGACACATGTACACATGCACACATGCACACATGCACAGATGGACACATGCACACATGCACACATGCACACATGGACACAGGCACACATGCACACATGCACACCCCGCAGTATACACACAGAGCACTACTGAGTTACACTAGTATTACTATCACTATCAGGACTATTATAGGTATTGTTAAACACACTCACCAGCATGGATGGCCTGCCTTGCTGTAACACCAGAGGGACCTGCAGAAATGAGGAGATTAATGTCAGTGGGCACAACTGTGCCATTGATACTGCATATGATACAGTGCAGTAGTACACCAGTTGCCTTTCCACATCAGCTGCTGATATTGCCAATATCACACCTGCACAAATACATACTATGTTGACAGCTACATACCACGGATGCACCTTACACATGCATAAACTAACAGTGTACAGTACAGTCAAGTGTACATATGGCATATTACATGCATGCTCCATGTCATGCTGCTGTGTGGATCCAGCCTCCATCATGATGCAGGTGTATTGCTGTTGCTGTTCCGGGGCTGGAGCCACAACACTTAGGAGTAGCCCCTCCAGTCTGGTGAGGGGGGGATGTGTGGCCACCCCACCTCCTGTGGCAACCTGTTGCCTGTCGATGCACGCTGATGGACATTTCTGATTAAATCACTGCAGTGATGTTGTACCTGTTCATATGTCCTATTATACGTGCCAATATCATTTACCCTACGGACAAGGTCTTGCCACAGTGCAGCCCTCTCCTGCTGATTCTGGCTGGTACGGGAAAACAGTATGTCATAATCCCGCACCAGGCTCTGGTGTATCTCATCTTCTGCTGCAGAGTAGGCGGGATTACGCTGACTCGCCATCTCCCTGGAAGAGAACATAAACAGGATATCAGCAGACTATGTCAGCAATATATGGCACACATACTATACATGATACTCAAGTGTAGTGATATACTACTACTCCCATATGTTGCATGTGTGTGTCTCGTGGTGGATACACAAGTACATAGCCAGATATCAGTGCTCAGCCAACACCTGTGCAACAATACCTGCCACTTTCCATACAACATAGTAGTATGCCCCATCAGTCAGGACACTGCGACAGGTCCAATGCACAACCTCACTCTGGGGGTTCATACCAAGGTACTGTATGTGGAATGCCATCCACTAGTGTGATCTGGACACAAGTTACTCAGCCTGGATATACATATCCCACCACCACCACCAGCACAGTAGACTACTTTGATATGTATGTGATTAGACAGTTATTCACTTGTTAGGACTGAGATGGTATCCATGCAGCCCACTGGGCCAGTGGAAGCCACAACCCACACTGCTGACCCCTTTGCGAATGCTTACCACGGACATCCCACAGATTGCATGGAGCTTGCACACACATTTCTAACCCAGACCCTATGCACAAAGGTTAGGCATCCTGTCCGGTGGACCCCAGCCAGAGGCAGATTGTATAACAATAGCAGGAGGCTACTGCAGGACAGAGCAGATTCACATTAAGGAAAGGCATCTGTGGTCAGCACTGGTAATACGCTACGGTCTCTCATAACAACGGCCATGGCCTACTCTGGGAGGGAAATGGCCACAAACACTATAGATAACCACAAGGACTTCTTCAGTTATGTTACACATATGGACCAAGCACCTCATATATGCTCTGAGTTAATACACACCTACTTAACATTCACCAAACACAAAGATATTGGCAACATTCTTGCAGACAGGTTCGGTGCACGTATCCCCCCTCCTTCTCCCCCACAAGTAGAAATACTTATCACAGCTGAATGTAACCTCCCTATCATCTCACATGTCCAGGTGAGGGCCTCCCTCAGCAAAGCAGAACACACAGCATCACTGTGACCTGATGGTATCCCTGGATGTGTGCTACGTGCACTCCAAGAGGACATACAACCGTATATAAGACTGATATTTAACCTTGGCCGTACTACAAGATATGTACCTGAACACTGGCATACAGCAACAGTGGTCCCACACCACTAAGGAGGCACCTCTACTGACCCTGGGAACTACCGCATCATAAGCATAACCGGCCTGGTCTGCTAAGCTATGGAATTATTCAGTATGGGACGCATATACAGCGATATTGGGTACCTGCAGACACTTGTTCCCGGCCAGTTTGCCTTTGTGATGGGCTGATCCTGCCTTTTGAACCTGGTTAACCTTTCAAAACAGTCACTACAGCCATTGATGAGGGCAACGCACAGACAACTGCTGCCAGGATCATGGCCTAACACTGACTGACATGTAATGTATAGTCATCCCCTTTTGGTGGAACTACGTACACACAACATATCACATGAACATACCTAGAGATATAGACCTATGACACATTTGGAGGGTTCACAGTATGCAGACTATTAACCTGCTACTTTACATTACCTGTGTTTGTCGCAGCTGGTTGCATTACCACTACTTCTGCTTCCTGCTGCTGCTGGCATGGCTTGCTACTGTCACTGCTGACAGCTTAGACTCAGTGTGTAGCGTGTGTTTTTTTTTTTCTCTCACTCTCTGTCTCTGTCTGTCTCTCTCCCTCTGTCTGCCTCCAGACAGTGCAATGAACGTATTGCATGTGTGGAGTGTTAGTACAGGATGCATTTGTAGGTATCTGCATAGGTCCATGTGATGGCCTCTGCACCAATTGTAAGCCAGCATTTGCTAATTGCATGCAGCCAGTTTTGTACTGATTGCAGTTCTCACTGTGATTTCAGGACAGTGCTATAAAAGGGTATGTGAGATAGGCGTTGCCCTTTCAGATTGTAAGGGCGGGGACCATGCTGTTATGCTGTGGACACTGTTCTGTGAGTGTAAAGGTTAGTATCTCTCTCATGATTCAGGCTGTGTTGTAGATACACATTTCTCCATTCCTCTCTCCTGTTCCCTGTAGTAAGTGTGTATGCACAATGACACCTACAACTATATATATATATATATATATATATATATATATATATATATATATATATATATATATATATACATACATTTATATATGTACATTAACTGACATTATTACCTACTAGCTACCAACTAGCATGGCTGTTTCTGTTCACACACTACTATTATGGAAATCCACTAGTTTTGACAGTAATTCTAAATGACATGCTTTGTGTACTACACATTCTATATTCCCTTTACATTCATTCCTACTATTACATATAATATATTTATTTTAGCACAATGTTCTTGTATAAGAGTCATGGCTTAGTGGTAGGTCATGCAGACTACTGTTTCCAAAGTCATGGGTTCGGGACTGACAGTGGGATTTTATTTTGCTTTTGAACTGACTACAGGGCCTCTCAATCAGAGTGGCTAAGGCACTTTTAAGCAGTTGTAACCGGGTTAGCGCTGGTTTGCGCGGAGCTCACACATGCGCACTGGCATTTAGCTCTGCGCACACACGCGCACACCCGCTTACAACCACTTAACAGTGCTTACTCTGGTGCACACCCGCGCTATTTTCTTTGAAAGAAATGAAAATGGGGAGACAGGAAAGTGGTGAAAAAGGGGTCACAAAGAGGGTAAGACAGTAGGGAAATAAGCTTGGGATTTGCAGGAGGGATGTAGGTAAGGCCCATAGCTGCCCATTTCTTCATCAGCAACAGCTGTGCATGTGTATCTAATTTGGTGTGACATTTGAAACCTTCCACCCCTGAGAGAGGTGTCAGGACAACAATAATACTTGTTGTACAGCCAATTGTAATTGATAGTTTCCATGTCCAGCAGACATGTGTGCGGAATGGGCAGCTATGTATGGAGTGTAATTTTTTGTGGGTACAGAGTGCCCTTTTTTTTTTTCAGGTGAGAGTGGTATGTCAGGTGAAGGAAGTCGGTATAGCTGGGAAGGTAGGTTGGGTAGGTCAACAGACAAGACAAACAAGATGCATACAGAGGCGGTGTATGACACATGTGGGGGTTACACAATTGACGGGACGGAGGTTTGGATATCCAGAGCCCATGAGCCCACAGATGGCAACAGTGGAACTGATATCCCCACCCATGGGCAGTTGCCACTGTTCCTTCACTGCCCAGGATGGGGCTGTGCTGGGGGCTGTGTAGGCCGGGCAACAGGCATGCCCGTAAGTTGTGCCACCTGTGCCTCAAGCTGGCATAGGGGCCCAAGAACAGAGTCCTGGATCTCCCTACGCACCACAGTCCGGACGCTATGGAGGGTGAGTGGTGGTTCTCCTCCAGCCACACTTGCAGAGGGGGGACGAGCCCCATCCCCTGCAGCGCTTCCATCTGCAGGTGGCACAGGGCCACCAGAAGAGGATCCAGACTGGGCACTAGTGCCAGGTGCACTCGCCAGCTGAGGTGGGAGAGGTGGTCCGCTGGAACCCACCTTCCCTGTCATCCTATGTTTTGCATTATGTCATGACAGTTTGGGTTAGTAACATATAATACCATTCACAATTAGTTGTAACAGCATGCATTAGTATTCCCATTAACCAAACACCCAGATATTAACACCATTGAATAGCGAGCATAACGCATGCATAATTTGAACAGCAATACACAGTCCAACAACATGCAGGGTTGATTGATGGCAACAGGCCATCAGGTTTGGATGTATGAACACTGCAGATGCATCAACAGACATGCAAATATTTATGACCCAAAAAGGACAAATGTCCAGGGGTGTTAATTGTGATTGCACATACCATTTTTACGTGGAATGGGTTATATGTGGTTATAGGGTGGGATGAAGAAAATAATATTAACACCTTTGAATACCAATACATATGCTGTACATTTCTAATAGCTGCACATATATACACACTACTGTTCTAACTACAGTTTCCTATATGATAACTACTTCAATTTGGTGATAGGACTGTTACTGCTACATCAATATACATTTTATTGTTCTTCATACACATTCATATCTGGCTTTGTTCAGCTACATCATCCTGCTACATTTGCTTTATATAGCTATAGACAACTGTGGATGTTTGGTATGTCAGACAATCATACTATCTGCATATTGCAGACTGAGAGCAACATATCCAGATTTTGGGATACACATTCCAGCTGCAGCAACACTTTGAACAGATTTCGCTGTTTGGTTTTGCTTCTCACATGCATTTCATTCTGTACTGACTGCAGTATACTTTATTCAGGGGTTATTACTACTTTATTGGTGGATTCATAACACTTTCTCACACTCTCTCACTTGTTTTCATTTTACTATTCAGGATGGTACTTACTTCTAGGCTTTATTGACATGTTTTACCTGTAGTTATTACAATCCTTTCCAGCAGTCTCACTTATGTCATGTTTCAGTATTTCAACAGGGGTATATTTCACACATGTGATTTGCTCATCTTCTGCAGCTGTACTTTTCAGCCTGCTGCAGGTTGTGTACTATTATATTACAGGTGGGGCATCTTTATTTCAGACTTTATTTCAGACATTTTCATTTTTCTGTTTGGATTACAGACTGCAGCACACTTTTGTAATCAAGCAATACCTGCAAACACTCTTACACTTGTTACTTGCACATTCTATTACTTAGTGACTACACTGCACTCTTTTGCTAACTGTCATACTTTTGTATTTCTTTACAGTTACTGGGAGAGGATTACTGACCTGCCTGGTGGTGCAACTGCACCAGCCTATCACCATAAGCTCTGTGGTTTGCAGAACG